>NC_090794.1:11907500-12207500 GCF_040054535.1 Antennarius striatus | reverse complement strand
AAATACTCTGATTACATGGTAACTCTCTGAAAAAGAGGGAGAAATAACTCCTCAAAAAGCTGATGCAAAAATCTAAAATGTGTGTTTAAGAATGTGTTTTTCGAAAAGCTTGACAGCGATGACAGCTTAACACTATTTTTAATAATTGGTCTGAAGAACATCTTAAATAAGATCATGTTGCTTCACAAACAGCTTGTATCGAATCCTGTTAATCCTCTTCTCCTCTCTCTCTGCTTGCATCTCCCCCCCCTTCTGTCCCTCTCCCAGTGAATGGCGCTGGCTATTGATTCTCCCACAGGGGATGATTAGCCCTAACCTGTGTCAGAGTGCCAAGTCAGGGCGGTGATAATGCCTTCACTCAATGCACAATAACAACTCAGGTGCCCCAGGAGCAAGTGCTAGCTGCTTCATGCTTGCTGGCATGCTAATTTGCAGAGACTTGTGATAAATGTATGCAGTCATTCTTGCTGAACAAATTCTGCCTCTCAGCAGTGCTACATCAAACAAATAGGAGGAAGTGGAATTGTTTATGCTGTGTACTTGTATATGCCGCACAAGCCACAAATAACATACAGCGTATGTAAAGGCATGTACACACTCATACCCGTCAACTCAGCTGCAAACAAAGCAATGCAAACATCACATTCGCACTTTTATGCTCCTTAATAGTCAGTAAACAGCCAGCATGCCGCTGACACCTCATTAGTCTTCATGTACCCTCATGAGAGTCCCCCCCCAGGCCTGAAATTTCAACTCCAGGCCAATCTCCCCAAATTTGCATGAACCCATGCAAACTCAGCTCAGCCTGCGCCCAAACCAAGGCCCAAAGCGAGTGTTTAAATTCTCTTCCTTCTCTGTCCCCTCTTCCTCTTGACATCTCACACTCCCCCACACAGCACACAAAAAGCTGAGACTCGTCGCAAACTAAAAAAGCTATTTAGAGTAATAATGCAATGTCTAGTGTTTACTCTGCAGCCAATCCATCACAATGTCAACTCTAGTCAAAAGATCAGCGCAAAGACATGAACAGTTGTGATGCAACCCTCACCGAACCGCAGTTAGCCGACCGTAACACACATTCAGAAGTTGTTGAAACCCTATCCACGTTGATAAAACATGCATGAACCATCACAACGGTCGATGAGTGAGCAAATGCTAAATAAATCAAAAGCGACTGCTTTACCACTGTTAACAAACCCTAACCTCTTTGTTCACCGCCTGCCTATATATCCAAAAATCACAGACAAATGTGCACCTGTAAAAAAATAAATCCCCCTGTTTTGCACACATTTACATTCAGCCAGACTCATGGGACAAATCGGAAGCTACTGCTGCAGATTGATGCACATAAGATGAAGACAGCTGATGACAATTACATCAATTGTCATGTACATTTATTACTTTAAGCTTTGTGATATCCGTGTTTCAATATATGTGCTGTCACTATAATATTGGAAGGAAATGTAATTGCGTAAGACACAGCATGGAAAGTTATTGAAAAATTCATGCAACACACACACACACACACACACGCACGCACGCACGCACGCACGCACACACACACACACACACACACACACACACACACACACACACACCATAAAAAGAGTCTATACAGACAGGACTATCCCATCTGCTGTGGGGTCTTCACTCTGACCAGTCCAAAAAAAAACCCCAGCAAAAAACTGAAACCAATGAAAGTCACATACGTGTATTACAAGTAAACCTCCTTTTTTCTTCATTTTGCATATTTAATTGTCTAAAGTTAAGAGATATTGCACTTATTGGTCCATTAAATTAATTTGATGACTTAAATTGGTAGTTTGCAGTTCAGGAATAATAAAGCATGTAAAAATTATGTTGTACTGTTTTAACGTGTTAATTTGTAGGGGGATTGACAAACTGCTCAGTTCTAGTACTAATAATATTGTAGTCCATTTGCACCAAGAGGTAGAATGCTAATCCAGTAATTTGTAGATTATTTCGTCCATTCTGCACAATGCCTAATTTACTTTGGTGCCTACAGTATATTTGAACAATGTTTATAGGAAAGAGTGAAAGAGGATCTTAGTACTTCTACCACCAACACATAACAGATTGTCTGCTCTAGTGAAAAGTGGTCTGTGGTTTTTAGCCTTCTTGTTCCTCATCTTTTCTTTCATTACATCAGTGCACACAACAGTAAACACAAATAAAAACGTCACCACTTTCTTGTCGATTTCTTGTGTGTGAGAACTTGAGTCTATTAGAGACAAATAGCATAAACTTTATATGAAACCAAATTCCATTCTTCATTTTGAACTGGTGCCGTCGGACAAAGCAGATTTTATTTTCTAAGAAACTTATTTTCGTCATCAGTCACGTGGGTTTTTCCATATTTGAAGCAGGCATTGAAGCAGTGGTTCACAAGGGAACGCCCACCGAGTCCAGGGCGGGTATTGGAGCGCCGAAATAAAGCGCACCCTAACGTTCAGTTCTCCCCACCTCCCAGACATAAAAACATCATCCAACTATTTACCTTAATAAGTCTGAGAATCACTTGGCATAATTGAACATTTCAGAAACAACGAAACAATTGGGCTCTATCTATGAATAATATAATTTTGTTAGTAAGATGAATGTACAGATTGAATATATTTTTGATTGTAGTCTACTTACAGAAAGTAGCTTGATCAGCAGCGTCCTGATCCGGCTTCTGTGGCCAGAGAAAGGTGTGTATATACAGTAGCTATAAGAAGCCCTTGCTATTTTCCGCTCTGCGCACATCAAGGCATCACCTACACAAGCACATGGCACCTCCCATGTGAACATGTGGGGTCATGACTGGTTTGATGGGTATGAAAATTGCTGACCACCTATAGTTGACACAGGAAGCCTCAATGAGGAAACAATTTTTAGAACTTTATCCTGGTTTTTTCCTTGACAATTGAACTACCTGAGGCTGAGTGACGCTCAGACACTTCAGTCACTATTGACACCATCACTGCAAGATCCAGCAAATCACTGGGTTCACTTCTTTAATGAATATGTACATACAGTGCATTGAAGCTGCAGTGTAGTGGGCAAATGCAAGATATGGGCTTCTATACAGAGACAAAAGAGAGTCTGGTGATAGTGTTGGTACTCACTATGAAAACCAGACAGCAGAGAAAAGAGGCAGGGAAGCTTTTCAGAGGAATTTGTGATCCTCTTGCTCTTCAAATCACCGGAAATACCCACGCAAACACACACGGACAACAGAGTGTAGGGAGGTTCTTTCTGCTCAGGCTGAAGGCTGCACACAGACACACACGTAAACACACAGAGACAGACGGTGATTCACACACAAAAAAAGCACACCTATTTACCAACCTCTTTCTCACACCCACAAGAATACATGTATTCTGATATACATACACACCTAATCAGTGATCCACTCTCCGAATGGCTCTCATGTCTGAAATGAGACAAAAGAGAAAAAGTAAGAGGAGTGGGATCAAAAGCATATTTACAGGGCCTGTTCCAATACCAGTCAGCAACTCCTGTCTCCAGCCTCAGTGATGCTCTGCAGCAGAGACATGTGCATGCACACACACTCACTCTGTGACAGACGCACACAGCCTTTTTCTCAAAAAGACAAAAAAATATGTTTGCATCTGAAGACTATGTCAACGAGTGAGGACTAAGGAGTGTGTTTTGAGCTTCTGCACAAGAATGGGGAAGAGAATTACAGAGTGAGTTAATTTCAAAGCTTCTTTTCTGATGCTTCATTATTCAAATGTGCAAACCGAGGGTGCACAAACAACCTGGGCATATACTGGTTGAAACGTTTCTCTCAATAATTACATTTCTCCATTCCTGACAAACAAGTTTTGTGGATTTTATCAACATGTTGACCTTTACTACTTCACTTGCAGTACAAAACAGCAGAATGTATTTTTAATCTATTGAAATGCAGCTTGCTCCCCAAACTGTAACAGACGGATGTAAATGATGAACTTCTCGAACGTGTTTCATTAATTCAGAACACCGTCTGTGTCGTGTGAGGTGCAACTTAGGAGTTTTTCTCCCCCGAAATGCTACTCATTTATCTTACAAAAACACAGGACAGATTATTTAAAAATTATTGTATTTCTTCCCTGCCATTTTTGTCAGCGTTGTTGAGTGTGAGCTGCTTATCTTTCATTCTTGGAGATACAGAGTTCAAAGGGCTTGAGATCTTTTCTGTATGTTTGTGTGTACGTACTTCACTTCAGATTCCAGTGTGGGGATTACCAGTTCCTTTGGAAATGAAAGATTGAATCGCTTTCCTTCAAAATAAATTTGCATCATAGTCTCTTATAAGGTTCAAAACATGTTTCAGGAGACGTCCATGTATGTATAATCAATGCTTAGGGATGCTTTGATGTTTGCACTATTCATTTTTATTTATATTTAAACATCCATCACAAAAGTAAGCAATGATTCAAACTCCAATAGAGCACAAAACACATCAGTCACATCATGACTGTTGTATAATCAACCTCTGTCCCTGAAATAAAAAGAAAAAGAGCTCAGTTTTGTCAGTATCTCTTCATATTTTTTATGGTTGATGAGCTAGATTGTCAAGAATTATTTTTAGTTATAATCACTGCAGGCTCATGTTGAAAATTTACATCAGAAAAAAAGATATAAAATTTATTCTCAAGAGAAATGGTCCAGACTCAGGAATTATCTTTGGGGCTCGAACCAGAAAAATTAAAATATTTCAAAGAAATGTTTTTGCATGCTGCTTGCAGAGAATTATCTCAATATATAAGTGAAGTTGAAGAAATAGGCTATCATGTTTTTTTAATGACAAATAGTAGATAGATAGATAGATAGATAGATAGATAGATAGATAGATAGATAGATAGATAGATAGATAGATAGATAGATAGATAGATAGATAGATACTTTATTAATCCCGGAGGAAATTGCATAGACGAGTTCATTTAACATAAAACCTATGTACTTGTGTGAGATATACTGTAATGATCAGCAGTACTAGTCATATGATTGAATAGCTTCAGAACGCCCCCCTACCACTCCATTCTGACGCTGCAATTTGTGTTACTTACCTGTCAATCTGATATTTACCCCCACATCATGTAGCAATGAATATGAGCTGAGGGAATAGAGTAAGCAGGTTTTAATCTATTAAGGTTTTAATTCACCACATAATATTCCTGTCATAGCAAATGCATGTTTTTAAAGTTTACTGGATTAACTTCAAGTCAGCAGAGGCGAGAAAATGTTTCTTTTTTTTTTTTAAGTAGGCCAAAAATGAATATGTAATTTCAAGTCGAAAACCCATCATATTGTTTTTACACACCCTGAAGGAAATAAACACTCAGAGGAACCTGGCTATTTTTACATCATCACCCATTCAAACGGCATTAGAAAGTCCATCATACAAAGAATGTCTTTAAAGTAAGACCACAGAATAAAAATCTTATCTTTATGCATACATTTCACATGTTACACAAAACTCAAGTATGTGACATTTCTTTCAGGACTTCTGCTGTGAAGTTCACAATTACTGAGTGCAGGGTTAATATAGCTTGGTCCTGTCCATCCTCCAGCTCTTGCTTTCTCTGTATTTTTTCCCCCCCTCTTTCCAACTGATTTGGCCTATAGATGTAGCAGGCCTGTGTCGGTGAATAGACCTACGCCTCGTCAATAAAGCAATCATTAGAAGCAGATTGAGTTTGTGCTTGTGTACTGACAGCACATTAGATGAGGGGAATGGAGGAGGAGGAGGAGGAGGAGGAGAGGAACCAGGGAGAGAAGGACGCTGATGGCGGTTCGATATTTTTGATGCTTTGTCGGCTGAGTTTGTCTGAAACAATTTAAGTGATGAGAAACATACTGTTTTTTTAAACACACATGGAAGCTGATGCATCTTATCTTAAAAGCACACCCAGGCTCACATATAATCACAGATGTACTGTACATATTTCCAAAGTAAACACCTCTTTATCCATTGTTTCTCCCTGATGCCTTCTTTGTGTAAACACAAATGTATCTTCACGAGCAGACAGTTATAATGACACCAGCACAGGCTGGGATGATCATATTTTACAGCAGAGCAAATTTTTTTCTTCTCTGTCCATAAAACCTTCCCATTTTCTGACTACACATGCATGTCAACAGTGATCAGCTTTGATTTTGCCACAAACAGTGTAATCAATCCAAAGTCTTTGTGCTGTCTCTGACCCTCTATCATGGAGCCAACATCACGCCGTCCACTGAAGCTCGTAGTTCAAGGAGTGCAGAGCAAACAATAAAAGAAAAGACAGGGATGCAGAAATTTTCCAAAGTTCATCAGGACATATGTGTTGTCCCTGTTCATGTGTACAATGTACTGCGTTGTATAAAAAAAATAAAAAAAAGATTAACCAAAGAGCACAGCAGTTGTTCTGCTGGCCATCTACTGTATATATTCACAGTTCAAGGGTTTGTAACTGTAACTCAGGCCACATAACAAATCTGACTAATTCACCAGATGTGAACCAGCCTTAAGAGGAGAGTCATAATGGCTGTAATGTATTATTCATGGACATACATCATAAAAACGAGTGCTGGAAAGTGTTTCACAGAAATGATAGCTGTGCTTCTTTTACCAGAGATGTTCCCATTTCGGTGTAATCTGTCCAGTTAAACCACAGGACATGACTGCTTCTAACTGGTAAACACTGTACTGAAATTGTGTTGTGTCGGGTTTTCTCCTACATCACATTCAACACAAATAATCTGAGAATGTGTAATGTAGGTTTAATTGTGTAGAGTGTCTCTTCCTCTTCCACTGATATGACATACCATGTCTCTGTTCTCTTAATCTCGTGATTCCTCACGTTCAAGGGTTTTGTCTTGTGGCTGTTTCTCCCCACCGTCTCTTTTTCATGCTTCATTTAATGTGACTCCTGTTGTCATCCCCGTGCACATGCATAAACTAAAGTGCTGCATATTTTTTTGGGTGCAAAGGGCTTTAAAAAGAAAATGTTCACCAGCAGAAGAAAGGAATCCTGAGTGGAGACATAGATTACCATGATTAATGATTACTATCTGCTCTGCAGGGAAGCACCTTGTACATTTGTTTGGTGAAGCACTGCTTGCCTATTGGCATGCTGCTCCGTCTCTTATCGACATGACTGCTGGAGAAGCTGAAACCTATGTACATTTTATTGTCATGGATGGTGTGGATGATACATGCGGTTTGGATTTGAAATGACTCAGGGGAGGGGGAAGAGAAAGCAAGAATGTGACCAAGATAAAATTTCTCCTAGAATTATCTTTGTTTTTACTCTAGATTTATTGCATATCATTTATTTTACTTCCAAGTAATAATCTCCTACACCACAATACACAAAGCACACAGTTCAAAATGATGGACTACACTGAGCGGTATAGTTATGGTGGAAGGCATTGATACGGATCTACGTCAATGTGGCAAGCAGCCCCATTCACTTACAACCTAATCTAAAAGTGCCTGGTGGAAGAGCACATTCATTGACATTTTTATCAAGTAGGCACATTCCCTCATCCATATTTCATTAAGATATGACCATGACAACAACAGCAGGCTCAGTTAATATAATGTGGCATCCCAAAAAATAGCCTGCTTTTTTTTTGTAATCATACTGCCCTACACTTTGACTTGAAGCGTGTTCAAACAAAAATTCATAATTTTGAAGTCGCTGCTGGTCACCACAGGCTAATTGGATGGCCGACCCCACTGATGGAAAAATCCAATTTAGCTGTTAAAAAACAAATTTTATCACCAAGTACAAAGTGTAAAAAAGAGATGTCAGCTGTCAGTAATTTAGAGGTGGGAGATGAGTGAAATGAAAATGTGTTCCTCAATTAGTCTCCAGAAACGCCTCAAAGACACTGAACGTCTACTGCAGGGTTCTTCGGCATTCCTGCAAACTATTTTCATACATCTGGTAATTTGATGATGGTGGTGGGGAGCACAGCATGGCATGCTGGTGGTGGTAGGTTTACAAATGCAAATCTTCCTCTGCTGACGTAGCATGAGCATTTATTTCCAAATTTAACAGAATCAGGAATTATTTGGAGTTGGAACTCACCTTCCAGTGTTTGTAGATCTCACAGACATATGTATATATATGTGTATATATATATGTGTGTATGTATATATATATACACACACAATTCTTTACTTTTTTAAATATATACATGCACACACACACACACACACACACACACACACACACACACACACACACACACACACACACACACACAGAGACTCACTTATAGACTGTACTGCAATATATTATCATTTTGTGCCCATATTTTGATCACAGTTTTTTTCCGTTTAATTTTTACTCTAAACAAAAACAAATAACCCAAGAGATACGAGGACCATAACATTTGATCTAGAAATCAGATATGAGCCACATGACCGAGTCTGACCAGATTCTACTACTGTATATCTTTTACCAAACCTGCTCAGAACTTTTCAATTTGGTAGAGTTGAGTCGATTCATGCATTTGAAAAGGTGTAGAATTACAGTAGCATTGTTTCCCTTCATGATCATCTCATAAAAACAGCACAACTATGCTTATGTTCTACCCCCCCCCCCACACACACACACACACTAGAGGCAGCCTTTCAGTGATCCTGAGCTCAGAGCTGTGAGCTCAACACAGGTACCAGTGAGATAAGCTGTGAATGGGTTTCTGACTGTCAAAGCTGCAGCAGACGGTCTGCGTCTCCAGTGTGGACATGGAGAGCATGGCAGCAGCTGATCAGGCTGGTTAAATGTGACCACAAGCTGGCTGATCCAGCAGCACTGAGTGGTGGACAGTCTGACACACTGTTGAAGCATCGCTGTCTCCTCTCCTCTCTCAGGTAGAGGACACCCCCCCCCCCCGTAGTCTTCTGCTGCTTCCTTTCAGGATGATTTAAAGGATGGATGTCGCAGAATTTGGGGGTACAGTTACATTATAATACCATCATGCAGAGGCAATGCTGAAGAAATGGTTGCTGTGCAGTGAGTAGTAAGTGTTGGTGAATGGACTATATAAGTCATTCTTTCATAACTACAGTCTGTTTAACTTCAACAAGTTGTTTTGGTTACTGGTTCTTACCTTACAGTTAGTCCATACACTCAAGGAGGAGCTGAGGTCCCCCTGCCTTTGTTGGAAACACAAATGTTTTTTTTTTCTCAGCACCCTAAATACCAAAACTAATAATAGCGATAATCAACACTCCGCTGTCTGTCATTATAATGTCATTTCACTGGAGATGATGGAAAGACTGTGTGGGTTCTCTACCTCCCATCTCCAAGAAACATGCATTTCAGGTGAATTGGCTGAATGAATGAATGAATGAATGATTGAATGAATGAATGAATGTTTCCTGTGGACCATCCGAATCCAAATTTAAGGGATTTAAAACCAAGTGTGGTTTTGTATTTATCTGAACAATAAACATTTAGTAGGATTTTTCATATTTATTATTTATTGTCTCCTTAGTCACAAAAGCTGATGTAAAAGGACAGATGGTTTTATTAACAGGTCAACAGAGAGTAGCTGAACAATTTGACAACTTTTAATTAGTAACACATGCACCCGTGTAATTGTGTGCACATTGGCTAATTGATTTGTGATCTATAAAGCTGAATGAGCGTCACCTGTGGACAACGTTGTAAACATGGTTCGAGCTGGATCTCTCCTACACCAAGATCGATGTGACAAACTGACCCATTCTTTACTTTGGGGCTGAGTTTGCACGATAAAATGATATGACCTTCTTTCCTGACCTTAGTCATCTGCCACTCATCTTTTTTTTAAAGTATCGGTTTGTTTCTTACCATCATGACAAAGTAAACCAAACCAAACCGTGACTCATTCTCTCTTTCTAAAATTGCATTTTTGTTCTTTTGGTCTCAGAATATTACCTCTGAACATGTTCCTTCATATATGGTATGTAGTTCGATGGGACAACTTGGTTTGTCTTAGATGACCCACTGTTTGTGGTCATGATGGGATTGCCTGATAGTGTAGTGGGCAGCACTGTGGCCTCATAGCAAGAAGGGTTTAGGTTCAAATTCACCCGAGGGACACAGAGTCTGCATGTTCTCCTGAGTTTTATAACTTCCTTCCATGATGCAACAACATTCTATATAGATTAACTTTGGACACAAAAATGCCTGTATGTAAAAATATAAACATAAATGATAGTATTTTTTTCTGTAGGGTGTTAGCTCTGGATGGATGGATGGATTTCCCTACCTGCCTCCGGTCTATTGGTGTCTTTGATAGATCTGAACACCTGCCTTCTTCTCACTATTGACCGACCCAACCAGCTGTGTCTTGTTGTCTTGTTTCCTCTTCCTTCTCTTTATATTCTGTCTTTTTTGCCAGTCTGTTCTGTTAAGGTCTGTGCAGAAAACAGAACCCAAAGTTAAACTAAAAACACAACTCAATAAATTAATAAATTTAACAGTGAATTAAATACAGAAGAAAGCAACCTAATTTAAGGAAATAACAACTACATAAGAGGCTACAGACATGTGAAGTACATTAGGGAAAACAAGAACATGTTTTTCCTCCTGTATTTGCTACAAGATGAGTCAGTGTTTTACTTTGAATGTCCTGCTTGTCATGACTTGGCTTTTGCCCCTTGGTTCCATTCACTGAAATTTGTATTATATTGAAATGTGTTGTTGTTCTGTGTGTAATTCATTGTTGCTTTAAACTATAATAGATCATTAAACTAATTAGGTTACTTCTGAAGGTAGCATTCCATACTAGAACTCAGTTATTCCAGCTGATAAGGGTGAGTACACTCCATTTTTTATTTAAAAATATATTTTATGGGGTAAAATATTTACAGTACTATTGTAGTAGTAATAGTAATATTACAGTATCAATGTATAATCATTATTCAGTTAAATTTGTTATTTAGTTGAAATTTTATCAAACCAGTATATACAGTACATGTCACATTCCCAGTTAAGACTTTGATTCCGTGAAGTTCTGAACATAGAATCACTCCAGCCATCCCCTCTGGATCAGTTCCTCTCTGTCCTCATTCTCTGTCACATTTCCATCAACTACAAAGTCCCATATGTCTCTATTCCTCTGTAGTGTGGGTGGATGATGTCGTGGAAGGGGTTCTGCCAGCTACATATAGATGTAGGTGTATTGTGATGACGTCTCAGAGTCCCGTGGAAACGATAAACATGCTTCAAAACTGTGCTAAATGTGGCTGAGAAGCTTTTTGATTTGACCGACAGCCTAAAAGATATTTCTGTACAAGTCATCTGTTCGACATCTGTTCCTCTGAGTGTGCCGGCTGGTGAATAGTTTCACTGTACGGGTTTATTTCTCCTCCATCATAAATTAAAGTAGACAGTTGGTTATACCTGAACTAATGACACCACTGTGCTGACGAGTAGGTTTAACACGTTTCCAGGTTCTCTGGTTTTAATGTTCATTTGGCAGACAGAGCCTCCCTCTATACTTAGTTTCATTATTAATAATGAAAGTTTGGGGTTAGATTATTACGATCAGATTCAAGATTCAGGTCATTTTTCTCATATTAATCTGTATGTTCTCATCATTAACACCATGCATAGATCATGGCAGAATTGTTGGGTCTCTATAAAATGGATGGTCTATACCTTTCGGAAAGAGCCTTGGGATAACCTTTATTGCTGGGGCACATCAATAAAATGGACCTGACTTGATTGTGTAGGAAAGTCAGCCATATGGCCACCGCAGCTATTCATGGGCACAAACACATTTTCAGTCTAATTCCCTGGATGTTCCAGGTGTCTGTTAAACCACTTTAAAAATACCAAACCATGTCACAGACAGCAGGGTGAGTAATATATTTGATTTTACAACGTTTTCTATCTAAGGAAGTTTCTTCCTTCCTGCTGTCTCTTAGGTCTTGAACAGATTATAATTACCCAGAGAAAAAAATTTTGATGTTGGAAATTATATTAGGTTTTTCTTTATAGAAATTAGTAAGTGCACATCATATCATATAAGGCGTTCTTGTGGTTCAGCGGCAGTGCTAACAATTGATCATGTGGTTTCTCTGCCTGCTGATCATTTTTTCTTATTCTTCCTTATCAACAGATTTTGTTCTGACTCCATCAAGCCTGCTATACTAGAGCCTCTCTTCCCATTTTTTTTTTTGCATCTGTATCTGTGCTACTGACTATGCTGAACTATACTTCTTTCTCACCATTTTGATGAGCCTTAAAATTGTATCATCTTGTATTTCTGCATTTTAAGCCGTAACACCTTTTGTAACTTTTTTTTTTGTTGCTGCTTTTTTCACTGTGCGTTTCTGGAAGATCCTTCTTTAGCATTTTCCCCTGGAGAAGTTAAGGTGTTTACCCAGTGTGACATTCATCCTAACCAAAAACAAGGTCATCAAATCATTACACTTTTTTTTTTTTGGTAAGCACTGTATCCAAAATGCAGCGGTACTCACACTGTCTGCACAAACAGGGATTGGTTGGAAGTACAGCTGTCCCTGCAGACTTCCTGCACTTGCATCAAATCAGTTTGATAGCATAATGATTATTTGTAGTGTCACAGAGAAGGCTTTAGGGCATATTATATACCCGGCTATGATGCCTGCTACACTCTGCACTGAAGCACATTTGATAATGTTAAACTCAGCCTCTCGCCGTATTTTTTTAATGATGTTTAGAACTTTAAAAGGCTCCCACAAACAGACGTGGAATAAAAACTAATGCATTCGCAGGGTCCAAAAAGCACCATTCTCCTGCTGGGCTGAATGAATTTGAAATTTAGAAAATAGAGAAATAGAGAAATAGATAGAGAAATTTAGGAATATGCCAAAAGGAACAAGCATACCCTGAGAATTTGGTGTCAATTATTACATGCTCTTCTTTTTGACAGCCTCTACAGCATCATACCAGAGATATGTCCTCATAAAACCAAATTAGAAACTAAAGCTTAGTATATCACAAGGCAGATTTGGTTTGGGAAGGATTTCAACAGACAAAGGTTGTTTTACTTTAAATATTTTCGTATAGTCACTATTAATCTTGTGCTTTATATCCTAGTTACTGTGTTTAATGATGTGTTTTATGCATTGACTGTCAAATTTATTTGTATTTTGCGTAGGTTGTTTTTATGGGAAAACAAAAAGAAACATGCAAATCCACCCATTTCTACTCGTGGAATTGGGAATGATGAAATACTTCCATGTTAACCTGAAGGGCCCTGCTAAAATATTTGTTTGCAGCGATAATGAGCTTATTGTTAGGTATAAGAAAACAAGCTCATATAAATTGTGTTCTTGCCCCTGCTTTATTGCTTTAAGGCTGTCACTTATCTTTCTTTCTGGCATATGCAACTCCACCAGGGGGAGAAATACCTTGAACCATGTTTAGAAGGAAATTTCTCGCAGTTATAAAACTCAATTTTTTTTCATTCACATCACATTTCCTTACTTCTCCTGCCTACTCTTCTTCAACAGATGAAGATTCAAACCACCAAATATTATGACGACGTAGATGGACAAAGTTACAGCAGCTCTAGAGGACACCACTGCACGTCAGAGATACTGTCACCTTAGAGAATCACATCAATCTGGTGTTGATGATGTATTAACTACATTGAAAGTAAACCAGTCCCAACCAGACAGCCTGAATGAATGGACAATGAGGGTTTTACACAAGGTCACAAAAGGTGCCAATGCAACACAATCAGAGTAAGACAGAACCCTGACATCATGGGTAAAAAGTGGGCAGAGCAGAATCCACAAATCTGCATTGCTGCAACTCTATTTAGCTCTTTTTTGTTTCAATTAATGTTGAACCTGCTTGTCTTTCAATTCTCCCCTCTTTTTCTGTCATGTTCTCTCCCATTTCTCTCGGAGTCCTCTCCACTGAACCATCCATCATCCTCTTAGGACCTCCTCCTCTTCGAACCCAGATGATCATCATTCCCCTCCTCTCTCCACTCAACATGCAATTTTAAATCATTTGCAGTATTGTAATTTTTACATGCGCGGACTTGGATGGAGCGAGGAATGAAAGAAAACAACAAATAAATAAATGATAGACTCAAACATTAATTTCAATAAATGGGACATGTGACGTCTCTTTTTTGTTTATGTGAGATAAACATATTCCTTTCAGCTACAATAAAACACAATAATTAGAGACTCTTGAATATTATAAGAAGAATCACAATCATGTATATTCTCAACCCTTGCTCCTGAAATAATAGCTGCACATAACTAATTTGCAACAAAAATATGTCTCTAAGGGAAATGTAATCATTACCATTGTTAAGTTTGGAGATCATGTTTATTTAATACAAGGTGTAGGAATCTGATAACAGAAACCACAGATTCGAGCACATGTGGCACTAGCAGCAGACAGGATTTAGATAAATGGTGCCTGATTTTTAGCTGACATAATATGTTTAAAGTGTCGGTAGAACAATCAAGATAACAATGTTGTGATATGCTGTATGATTTTTCCTGCACGGTAGCAGACACGTGATTTCTTTCATCTGGAAAAAAAAAGCTCCACGACTGATGAGTCTCAACATTATAGTATGAACACCTCATATAATGTAATTAGGAGCCTTACTCCTCCTCGGTGCATAAAAATACAACCGTCAAACATAGAACACAAAACAAACATTAAAACAGTGTCATACAAAGTAGATTAAGTCTTGTTAACTGTAAATTAAATCTGATGTATGCAGATAAGGAAAGGAGACCAAAAACACATTGAATGCTCAAAACTACAGAACAAAGCTCTCATGCTGCCATCTTGACTAGATGGGACTAACAGTGATATTAATCATGTTTCACTCGTTCACCTTACAGTCTGCTTACAACTTTCAATGTCACTCCTTCACTCAATCCAATTACTTTCCACATTCATAGGAGAAGTTCATTGATCTGCTAATATCTGATTCTCTGGATTTAGGATGTTTCTCTCTTTCAAGACTGCGGTGTTTTGAAAGAGAAACCTTTTGCTGGTTTTATGTCATTTGACTTGACCTCGTTCTATATTAAGTTGTCTGCTTCCTGCTCTTTTGACTTCAGTCCCTGAAGAACATTTCACACCGAAATTCATTAATTTTTATAATAACATAATCAATTCAAGCCATGCATTACTTTATTGCTTTAAAACTCAGTCAATTTCAATACATTTTTGGTGCATTCAACTATACTCCTTTATGCTGTGGCATCTCAAAGACCCAAAATGTCAGGCAATGAAAATCTGTGCACATGAACAGATGATGAAAACTATTAAGTAGGAACTTGTTAATATTAAGAATAAAAATATTATTGCATGTCATGGTGAAAACCTAAAAACCAATGCACTGATAGTTTTAAAGCTATGAAGATAATTGAAAAACTTTTGTCCAGTGATCTGATGTTCACAAATGTCATGCCTTGCAGTGCCATATAGACTGCTCTACATGTTGGAAAATTGGATTTTCTTCAGACAGCAGAGCAGCCACTGGAAATAAAGAAAACTAAAAGTCAAATCATGCATAAGACTAAATTAAGTTCGCAGGACCGCAAAGTAGTGAAATTTAGGTCAGATAACCACTGTCAAAGTAATTGTAAAATACACATGGAAGCTATCACTGCTGCAACAAATGCCAAAGATATTTATATTGATTTCTTTTTAAAAAATTAATTTCAGTGCAACATTAAATCAAACCTTACTACACAGCCAGAGGTTTTGTGGGCTGGCGATGGTGGACGTCCCTAAATCAGAGAGGAACAGGGACGATGTTTCATTTACATGATGTTATATATCTGTCTATGAGTGTGTGTGTGTGTGTGTGTGTGCGTGTGTGTGTGTGTCTTAATGCTTTAATCCTACCACTGCTTCCCTCAGCTTTTCTCATGGACGATGGACACAGCGTGAATGGGTGATGAGCTTACAATGTGGAAGCCACAGAAAACATTCAATCATAATCCAGCAGAGGTATTGGTGTGGAACCTCTCCTGACTGAGAATATTGCACCAAAAGTGATTTTGTTCTGCAGTTCTGAGATTAGATCAAAGGGGCGTTTCATGAAAGTGGAATTCAGGATTTCTTGTGCACTGATACATCTATTGGAAATGTATTGCCTGGCACCGTGAGTGTGTGTCTGAGGGAGAGGAGATACATGAAGAGACATGCTGCATTGGCGCGTGGCAGGCGGGTTATTACAATAATGAGGATGGATGTGTTTATCATGAGTTGGGTATCCCATTTCTATCCCCCCATCCTTCTCCTTCTCCCTCCATTGCTCTCTGTGCTCACTTGAGTGGCTCCATCTGCGTCCAAAATTCAGAGCCCCAGGACCTCATCTCAGCACTCCAAACAAGAAGATGTGTTTTGCTCTGTGTATATATATGTGTGTGTGTGTGTGTGTGTGTATGTGTGTGTGTGTGTGTGTGTGTGTGTGTGTGTGTGTGTGTGTGTGTGTGTGTGTGTGTGTGTGTGTTTGCGTGTTTGTGTGACCCACCATCTGAAGTTGCCCCTCCACCTTTGTGGCTAAGGCCAAGTGTAGCTATGGGGGGACTAATAGGGTGTGGAGAAAAAGAGGCACTTCACGATTCAGCACTCTGTCTGACAGGGCCTCCATGATGATAACTTTCCATCATGTTTCCCTCTCTGTTTTTTGTTTTCAGACATCCCACTATTTTCCCATTGTTTTTAGCCTTCCTTTTCAACAAAAAATGGTGAGAAAAATCCAAATTTCCAGGCATTAACATCCTTGTGCACATTCATCCCTCTATCCAGCCACCTCTGTGTCACAGACCACTGGATTTCTGTCACAGGTCATTGCATCCATACAGACCTAAGACATTTGATTGACAGTAACACACCTAGAAAAATGTGTGCTCTTATAAACTTCTAAATGATGGAAATGTTTCAATAATGCTAGACTTTTTGAATTTACAGAAGCCTCTTCTGAGGCTTAAACATCATATCATCATATTTACAGATTTGCATTCAGTGGCATTTAACTGAGAATTGCTCTCATATTAATGTTCATGTTCTTTGATGGGTATTGTTGTTGGGTAAGTTGGGCACTACCCAATGAACGACAGATTAGATTTTGGTGGCCATCCACCTCAGGATTTGACATCAAATTTGCTTACATCTTCAAACTTCCTGCACTAGATCCCACATAACTACTGTTGTGAAATATTATTTGTCGTCCAGTAAAGTATTATTAAACTAAAACTACTGAAGTACTAGCCTGATTCCAAGGCTTTAATCGTCAGGGAAATGTTTAATGTGGATCAAACTATACTGGGAGTCTTACTTTTAGGTGCAGTGACACGACGCGGTGCCTGAGCTGTGTTGGTGGATTAGAGTTTGCACAGTGCAGTATAGCAAGTTTGCAAGGCTGAATGTGTTATTGATTTTAACCAGCAGTACAAATAGAAATAAGACAGCTTGTATGGGATGTCGTCTATCCAAAAGAATACATTATATATATATTTTTGGGTTGCTCTTATCTGACTCTATGTTCATGTGAATGAGTAGAAACTATTGCTTTTGCAGATTTCAGTGTAGTGGGTGGTCCATCAGTGTGTCCTAGGACATTTATCTGATACACACTGCAACAAATCTGGACATAGCAAATCCAAGCAATAGGTAACAATAAGATCATAATGCTGTAATCACATCTTGTGTAGATGTGATCAAATCTCTCAAGTGCATGTTGATGAACAGATACTTTATCTGTTTAGTTGTCTTTTCTGTAAAAGCAAGCTTCTTTCCCATCTGCATTTGCTCTATCTTAGCAGCTCTACCTTCTCAGTTTAGTCAATGTCATTGGCATTTGTTTAATGGCACACAAATACGAGGAAAAGACATGGTTTGTAAATTAGTAATTGATCAAATTCTTTGACCTTCTTCCGCGCCTCCTAAACAAGAACAGCAATCCACTGCTTTGTTCTGAGGACAGTTTTTTAGCTGTGCGTGTTGTGTGAGCTTTATTGAAGTGAGAGTGTTATTTTACAACTGATGGCCTCATTCTGAGAAACGGCCACCAACACCAAGAATAGATGCGTTTTAGTGCTAATCAGGGAACGAGTGATTGGCTCTTGGTAATCTTCACAAAAAAATTGCCACAGTTTTGAGATGAGTCAAAAACTAATATGTGCTCAAAAAAGTGATATGAGTACAGGCATGTTGGTCTCATTTGCACATACAGTATTTTTACTTTGCTGTTCACAAATTGCACAAAATTGTGAGGCGAGCTGATAGTTAATGAGATGAGATGGAGCTATTCATTTTACATTTATTTTGAGAGTGTAATTAGGACAGGATTCAAATGAGGTATCTGATGATCAAGATTATATTCAAAGTTGAGCTCACTTGGGAGAACTTACGTCTCCATTTAATATTCGAGTAACTCTATTTGAAATAATTGCATCTACTTCCTTATATCTCATAAAGAGAGAAGAATAGCATAGCTTCTATGGACGCCGACCTTAAAATTATAGTGTGAACTACTGAGACTGCACCCTTTTAGTGAGGAATTTTCATGATTGTGCTACAACTAAGTTCATTCTGTACACTGCCTTTGTCTAATCAGGCAGATTGTGGGTTTGTGTGTGATCTTGTGTGTGGTGAAAGGTCGAGATATTTCAATTTATCCAACCATCCATTTTATAAACCCACTTCATCTGCTGTTGTGGGTCATGGGGTGATGGAGCCTATCCCAGCCGACTGGGGGCGTGAGGCAGGGGACACTCCTGGCGCCACACCAGTGCACCGTGGAACCACACATATACACACAAACACAAATGCAGGCACACACTCACGCCCATGGATAATTTGGGACCGGTCAATTAACCTGAAGCGCATGTTTTTGGAGAACAACCTTGCTGTGTGGCGACAGCGCTGCCCACTGAACCTATTTCAATTCAATTCAATTCAATTCAATTCAATTCAATTCAATTCAATTCAATTCAATTCAATTCAATTCATTCATTCATTCATTCATTCATTTTCCAACCTGCTTAATCCGCTAACGCAGGTCGCGGGGCAATTCAATTCAGTTCAATTCAATTAAATTTTATTTGCATAGCTCCAGATCATAAAAAAATCTTATGTAAATGCGCTTTCCAGGTAGAACAGTGACAATGAATTAATAAATATCTAAAAATAGATGCATAATTTAAAAACCCCCACAAAATTTGGTGGAAGAAATACAAGTGTTTCAACTCATGGTTATAATGAGCATCACATCTTAAAATGTCAGAGCAACCAATCTTTGTTATTTGTCAGTTTGACAAATTCAGGGATTTCAGAAATGAAAATTAGTAAAATATTTCAGTAGTGAATGGCAAACAAACACTGTCATCTTAACAGCCAGGCTGCTAGCATGGCTGAAAACATGTTTTTACATTTGTTTGATATTTTATTTAATATTTCCTCTCGCTGTTCAAATTTTCTCTGAACCCCGTGCATTTTACTGGAACACATTTAAAAGAGTTCCATAAGACTGGACAGCAGGTGGACCATGATTAAGAAACCCCTTGAATCTTCACCACAGTGCTCATGTATCTCCAAAAAAAATTGGTTTGCCGAGTGCCTTTGAACTCAGCACTGCTTTAAGTTTGAGTTTGCGAGAGAGTTGGACCTAATTTATAAAATATGGGTGAGCCTGCTGCGGCTGTAGCTAACAAGTGCCGCCTTTCAGAGTCTTTTGCTGTCATGGCATGATGCGCCATGTAATCTTACCCTTGAACTATTTGAGTTATTTGAGTGTCAAGGCTGACTGAGAAGGCTGGCCTCCTTAGGGCCATGACAACTGATGTAAGACACATCAGCTGTAAGTCAGCAGCACACAGAGGAAATATGCAGAATGAGACAACTTCAGCAAAACCCGTCACCAGCCGTGCAAGATCTGTCAAATGATTTTTAGGCTTTGTTCTAGAATCCAAACTCCCAGGTAATCTAACACACACGCACACATACACACACACGCACACATGTCCAGATAATTGGCTTATGTTCACAGATTATCTGACCCATATGTGACACAAATGAGGTCATGAGTTTTGACTTAGTTCTGGACTGTGACCCAGAATACAGGGTTTAGTAAAATCAAGTGGGGCAGCAGCAGACAGTCGATTTAACACCCCTCGCATCACCCTTCTTTCCATGACTTTTAAAAACGTGACAAACACAAAAGGCTGTGTTTGGTTTGTCCGTGCTGAGCGACCATGGAAACTTGATCGTACAACAAGGCAGGTTGACGAGGACAGGACCAGTTCACTTTTTAGATATAAAAGGCTCATTATAAGGGAACAAAACAGTAATTCAGTTTCATTTGGCTCTACACATACTGTATACAATTCATGCACGATCATGAATATCGCATTGTAGTTCAGCCGTTGAACAGAATGGCATTTAGATTTTGAACATTTTGACAAAATCCAGAAATGATAAATAAAACAAAGAGAAAAAAAATTGCCTTCCTCCAAACTTCGACTTCTAGTGATGTTTGAACTCAACACACTTGACTTAATGTGACAGGCCTGCAACTGACTTGAAAACAAACATGAGACCTGAAAAGAACCAGTACAATATTGAGTTCTAGACAAGAAATTTTACCTTGACTACAAAAATTACCATTTCAAAAGTTAATGTGAGATTTTTATGTCTAACCTGAAGGCATAAATTGAAATGGGAGAGCTTTCTATTTTCAACTTTGTGTCCTACCTCAGCTTAATGAGAATAATTAGAAGAAATGAGCCAGAATAGGTATCTCTATAGTTCATTTGCATGCAATTTAGATCAATTTTATACTTCCTTTTTTTCTTCCATTTTTTTTTTTTTTTAAATGGAGACTACATCCCAGGTAACAAAGTGGCACGGCAACCAGAATCCACCAGAGGACCTGAGACTTTTCTCCGTGGCGTTTTCTCCAACTGCCTCCCACCACTAAACACTCTGACCTGACTCTACATCAGAATGGTTGATTGTCTTTGTATGAAGCCCTAGGATGAACTGACGACTTGTCCAGGGTGTCTGTGTGGTTTAGACTCGACACTAGAGACTTAAATCAGAATTAATTGACTCGGATTTACATTTAAATACTTCAAAAAGGAGATTTGAATGATGAATTATTGATTTAAGGTTGATTTACAGTCCTTTGTGGCTAGGATAGCCGTAATTAATGTTGTACTGCTTTAATAACACACACCTCTTTGGGAAAGTGAAGACTAATCCAGAGTGAGACTGAGGGAGAGATATAAGATTTTTTTCCAACTTCAGTGAAGGCTAACAGAAAATTGTTTCTGAGATCCTCTAATAGAAAAGACGAATAGAGACATATTGATCATATGGGCTGACGAAAGATTTCTGCCATTCTCTCATCTCCACCTCCAGAACTCTCCAATCTTTCTCTCATCTCCATCGTTGTGTGAGTGTCTCTCTCTCTTTCTCTCTCTCTCCCTCTCTGTAGTTTCTTTCCATCTCCGACTGATACCAGTGACTGTTTAGACTAGATAGCATTGGGAGAAGAAAATGTCATTTCATTCTGGATCATCTGTGGTAGGAGAGAAAAAGAAGACATTCTTAAAGCCTCTGGTCGATGGGGGAGCATTTTGGAAAATTGATTTATACATTTTTAACCAGACAGTGATGAAAAAACATTATGTATCACTTTGCAGGGGTGAAAGCGCCTACTGATGTGCCCCGTCATTACCCGTCCCCGTGTGTATGTGTGTGTGCACGTGTGTGCGTGTGTGTGATAGGTAATGGAGAGTAATAACCTGCCCTGTGGAGAATTGGCCTAGCTGTCGCAGGATAATGACAGATGACGCTCTGTGTCCCCTGATGATGATGATGATGATGATGATGATGATGCTAATGCATTCACAGTCCGTTTCCCTTGTACCGATCTCTGCATGACAGAATAAAGGAGAAAGGAGGGGTTTTGGAGAAATAGAGAGGAGCACAGAGAAATAAAGAGAGGTCAATAACAGCCAAATATTAGAATTGTTTGCCTCTGGTCACACACTTTTTTCCACATCTTTCTCTCTTCCAACTTTATCAATCTGTAATCATAGCTAAGAGCCCAACTTTCTCAACCCAACTTCCTGTGTCTCACACTTTCCCCAGTGGGGAGGGATTAGTGGTCATTAGCTGGGGACTCTGAGGCTGGGGACTCTGAGGCTGGGGACTCTGACATAATGAGGCTCATATTCTCCCACATGAAGGGTAGTTTAATAGAGAGTAAAAGCTGCTCCTTGCGCCCAGGGGTGAGAACATTAACCCTGACACACATTCAGCCTCATGGACATAGCACAAACACACACACATATATGCATGTGTTGTCACTGGAGGGTATATTCATATATGAAATGCATCAAATTGAGTCAATATTAAAGCACACATCTGTAAACAGACTTTAATGCACACACAAATTTACTTTGTTTTTAGATTCGTATTTCACAGAGGTTAAGCACGTGAAACACCTCCATCGCATGTCCTCCCACCTCTGACTGTGAAATTAGTTTCTTGATGTTTCCACTGTGTCTCCCTTCGGTGCGTTTTCTTACTGTCTCAGCCAGAGCTGTAGGTGTGTGTCAGAAGTCTTTTCAGCGGCGCCCATGCTTTCGACTGAAAGCTCTATCTCTTGTGAGAGCCACCTCTCTGAACATGACAGATAAGGCCTCCTCAATGCCGCAACCTCCCCCATAAGCCAGCAAAACACACACACACACACACACACACACACGCACACACACACACACACACACACACACACACACACACACACACACACACACACACACACACACACACACACACACACACACACACACACACACACACACACACACACACAAACACACACACACACACATAGATGTTCACCAGCGTGAACATTTGGAATGCATAGGATAGTGACATGCATAGATATGAACAAACAGGTGCCTCAACGCTCACAGATTCAGCCGTAGTTTCCAGCACACATAACCTTAATTTAAAGGAATACTTGGAAAAAAAAATTCACTCCCAGTGCTGCATTCCATCATGCATCAACAAGAGCGTTTGTAGCTTCATCCCACTGAAAAACCCATCCCGGCTTTGCTCGTGCAGACTGGAGACCAATTGGTGGGTGTGACAGAAACCAGAAATGCCAGATGGCATCTGCGTTTGGTTTTCGCGTGTGTGTTCCTGCAAATGCGTGTCTCACTTTGAAATGTAAATGGCATGAGTGGCTGAGCTGCCAGGTACGCTGACAGAGAGCACGGCGGAGGAAGTGTGCCCTGATGTTACTGTGTACGATGAGCCACTTAAGTGGGTGTCAGTGCAAGCAGACAAGCATTCACAGCTGGTGAGGATGCAGGCAAGCTTTAGATTAAATGAGCATTATTATAAACAGCCAAAGGCAAAGATGCATTTTTCCTTCTCTAAAATGATGAGCACTCTGGGGTCATCGCTCACCTGGAATCGAGGCTATGAGACGATTGCATTTGTTGTCAGATTTTCACAATGCATTTATCTGCCTTTTTGCCTCACAGGGTCATGACTTCAGCTCCATGTGAGCCAAGGCGAATGAAACACCCAGTACTAGTGGAAGCAGTGGTTCATCAACATTAATCTGTGCAGGAACTAAAATATCCAAGCGAAGTTGAAGGTGGGGCGATGACTATCATTAAAAGAGGCACAGTAGGGCATTCTCCAGTCAACTTAAGATGATTCTTTTATCATGAAAAAGAAAAAACCCAGCACAGATCAATGTGCAGTTTACAAAGTACATCTTTGAAGAAATGTAATTGCTCCCTAGATATTGTGTTGTCAGAGAATAGTTTCTTTAAACACTAGAGACTGGTGTTCCCGCTCAGCGCTGTCCATGTTCTTAGGTTTAGGTCAAAGTGGTCAAGGAAAGATCAGGATTTCTGTCAAATATTTAAGCCGAGTTAATGTTGAGTCTTTCAATATTTAACCAGGATCATGACATTGCTATAAATTAAAGATTAGTGTAGAAGCAGACTGAAAAAGTTTAATTGTCTTCCCTGACTTACTGGACCTTAAGTTTATGATGTCATGATGTGCAATAATAATAATGGTGATAAAAATAATAATAATAATAATAATAATAATAATAATAATAATAATAATAATAATAATAATAATAATAATAATAATAATAATAATAATAATAATAGATATAAGTACAATAACACGTTACCATGTGAACCAACAGTATGCAGTGTCTCAGACAGCTGCTGTATGCACACCAAAAGTGATGCTTATGTAAATATGATGGGTAAAGAAGAGTTTAGGACTATGAATATGCATTACATCTAATTTCAAATTCACCATTTAAGAGATTTACAAGGTAGAGAGGGATACAAGTGTTCATGTTTCATGTCACAGACAAGCAGAATTTGTTCATTTACATATCACATGCTCTTAGATGAATAATAGAATTCAGCAGATGCCCTGAAGGAAATGAATGTTTAATGTTTACTGTATCTTATTAATTTTCCTTTTTGGTCAAAACACTTGACTTGCAATGGTTTGTGAATTAAGTTTCAAGAAAAATAAAACAAGACACAAAAGTCATTCCTATCCACAATAGAGTTAGGGTGTATGTCTGTACAACATATCCAGCATGTTCTCTGTGGGGTGGACATGTGACCCACAGGCTGTTTGTTAGCGTGTTGTGTGCCCTGGATGACTCCCTTACGTATCTGTGCTGCTTAGATGAATACTGTGTCATGGGATTGTTGCTAGTCAGTACACACGTAAACATCACCAAAAAAAACCCCAACAACCACATTTAAGTGATTATCAACACACATTTCTAAACATTTATAAATATACATTATAATCACCAAGGAAGTAATATTTCCTCTAATATCAGCTTTCTGTGCTGACCTTCTTTTATGTTCAAAAGTCTCAGAGGCTGCTCTGGCTGTCGTCTGGTGTGTAAATACAGGGCTCTACACTTTTGAGGAAAGTTGTATTTTGACCGGGTTTCAGAGAATGTGTTCTGCCTCTGCTGTCAAATGTGTTGTCTGCCAACGGCGCCATCTGGAAGACTAAGTAAAAGACAGTCTCTGGATAATATGGGGGGGGATTATAGTAACAAGATATAAAGACTGAGTGTCCAGAGATGATGCAGGGGATAATTTCGTCTCAGGGAATCTTGCTGGCCTAAGATACAACCCAGCCATCTTATCATTTCTGCTGCAGTCTGGAATTAGTTTCACAGCACAATAAGACAAAATTTTTGCTGCAACAGTTACAAAACTTTACAAGTCCTTTAATTAAGTCCTTATTTCCTCCCCCCCCCCCCCAAACTTGGACAGCTCTGCCACTGGAATGAGATTACTTCTGTTTTTACAGTAGCTACTGAACTATAAGGAAAGATCATTAATTGGTAAAAAGCCAATTTAATTTACTTGCGTCAAGATGAAAAATTATGCTTGAAGAAGCAACTTAAAAGAAGTTAATTTGCAACAAGCTTAATTGAACTTAACTAAACCAATTGCCCCCCCCCCCCATATTAAATATAACTGACTGTTCGGCAAATTGGGACGTTTTGTGGAATGTGGAACAAATTGTGTTCTAGAGGTGCAACATGAAGAAAGTCCAGTAAGTTAATTTTACAATAAACAGTAAGAAGACAATTAAATAATGGACCTTTAGATTATGTATAAGAGAAAGTCTTTTGCATACTCTGATAAAAGATGCCATGTTGCTGAGGAAAGGTCACCTCATCTTTTTGCTTGGGGTCTTTGGATGTCCTTGTTTTGATTTTGTTTTAAATCTAAAAGCATCCATTTACTCTGTGGGATTGCACTGTGACCAAAAGGAAACAGAGGGAAACAAAGTGAGCACGCCTACCTCAGGTTTTTTTCCCGATATGGTAAATGTTTTTGACCTGATAAACTTAAACAGCATTGTGATTTAGTCCACCCATCTTTTCTTCTCGCTCTGCTCCTAAATAGGTTACCTCTCAGGCGTTCAGACTCAGGGGAATATTGACTTCCCCATGAGTGTTTCCTCTTTGCAACTTCAGTGCAAAGACAGACCAGGGTCTGTGTGAGAAAAAGTAAAAGGAGGAGTGAGTGGAGCCGGGTATTGTGTGGAAGTAGGTCAATATGGCCGTAGTCACAACTGTTTTTGGAGAGAGACAAGGTGAGGGGGATGGACCCAAGGATGGATCGGACTGGTTTGGACTCTGGAGAGAAAAGGAAATGGATAATGAGATAATTGGGAGTTTGGGAAAATGTTAGGAGTTGAACCTGTGAGAAGACGAGCATATATTAAGAGAAATAAAGCAAGCTGAAAAATGAATGACCAGTCAGGATTAAATATATTTCAATACATTTACTGCTTTTCATTTTCAATTCAGCCAAATCTTGAGCCGATATGAGCTGTTTTTGTGCTGCTTCTCTTTTGTGCTTTCTTTCTCTTCAGAGAAACTGTTGACGGTGACAGAGGTCTCTCAAACTAAGTCCATATTTTTTCTTTTGCAAAGAAATCTCCTCTAAAGCTATCCGCCGCTGTGGCTGAAGATAAGAGCCAAGGCAGAACCTTTTGAATAATAATACACGCTATCTTTTTTTGTTGTGTGTTTGCGGAATGTGTATGAGGGTATGCGGCAAACATGCATCACTACGCACAGTGTTCCAATATAACCACAATAAGTTAATTTAATGACGTACTTTATCACAGCTTTAAAATTGTACTTTCCATGGTCATTTTTTGTATTTTATGCTGTTTAATATTTCTACCTTCCTTCATTTCCTAGGAAACAATCATATTCCCATCACCACTGCATTAGTTTAGCAGTTGTTACCTGCCAGTTAATGTGACCCTTTGAAATGCTTGCAGGATTAAGTTTCTATATTAAAAAAGTAAATCCAGTTGCACCTGGAGCAGCTACAGCAGTGAAATGCTGGTTACTTGTTGTTGCATCAGTATCAACAGCCTTATAATGTCATACACAAGCAGGAATAGCATGTGAAACACTGGGTCTATTTTTCTGCAGATTGCATATTTTTATTTTCCTGTGTTTATTTTCACTTTTATGCCCAACACATTACTCGAGTTACTGGTGAATAAAGAGTGGCATTTAGCTGCTCAGATAAAGGGATTTCCTCTCAAGAGATGATTGGGACCAAAAGCAGAGCTAATAGAAAGAGAAATCACAAAAAATGGAAATTTAGTTGTAGAACTGCTGGATGTGAAACTGTTTACTGTGTCCATCCAAACTTACAAATACACTTGTGTGGATACTGTGTGGGCGGCATGGTGGCACAGTGGGTAGCGCCGTTGCCGCACAACACGGCAGGTCCGGGTTTGAGTCCCGCTCTGTGCAGAGTTTGCACGTTCTCCCCGTGTCTGCGTGGGTTCTCCGGCTTCCTCCCACCTCCAAAAACATGCGCTTCAGGTTACTTGGCCGGTCCCAAATTGCCCGTAGGGGTGAGTGTGTGTGTGTGTGTGGTTGTCCATCTTTGTGTGTGGCTCCGCGGAGCACTGGCATCGTGCCCGGAGTGTCTCCCGCCTCACGCCCTATGCCAGCTGGGATAGGCTCCAGCTCCCCGTGACCCGCTGCGGCGAACAAAGCGGTAGAAAATGAATGAATGGATAATGTGTGTATCACATTTCCTTTTTTCCCCAAATGGACAAGTGAATTATTGCAGAAGTAAAGACCCATTCCATTACAGTGCTCTGTGTTTGTTAGGTTTTTTTTTTATATCACTCTCTATCTTTCCAGTTATTTACCTCATGAATTCAAATATTGCTCCAAGGACATCAAAAAGCTGTCTTCCAAATTCACTCATGAGACCTGACGCACCATGATGACATTGTCATGATGACATATGCTAAATCCCGCGTGAGGTGAGTAGAGAAACTGCTGAGTGGTTTTCAGTGTTTTTTTTACATCTTCACGTTCTGTCTTTGTGTTTTTGTTCTTTGTGTATTGTTAATAGTGTTTGTCTTGAGTGTTTAACGTCGTTTATTTTCAGTTTTTGACGCCGTCATGGCGGGTGGTGGGTTCGATTTCACAAAGCTGACAAGGGACCACGGGATTAGAGTGGTGTCTCATTTCAGCGTGGAGGAGGTAGCACTAGCAGGGGGTGAAGTTATCGGGTATAGTGCACTGAAGTCTGCCAGCCGGATGAACAGGGCAATTGTCATGTTCGTGGAGAAGGTAGAACAGGTAAAGCTACTGGTGGAACAGGGGATAAACGTTGGCGGACTGTTTGTACCGGTTATGCCGTTATCACAGCCGGCATCTAAGATCACGCTGTTGAACGTCCCCTGTTTCATCAGTGATGACTTCCTGGTTAGAGAACTCTCTCGACACGGAGAAGTTGAGCAGAGAGATGCTCTGAGGTGCGAGACTGAGAGTCAGGTGCAGGTAGGAGCAGTGATAACCAGTAATATCGTTGAGGTGAGGGGGCAGAGTGAAGGAGGGACAAGTGAGGATGGTGGCAGGGTGGCTGAGAGAGTAGGTGGAGTGATGGGTGAGAGTGGGGCGGCGCCCACGGCTGCGACGGCTGTGGTAGGTGAGAATGGTGGACTGACAGATGAACAGGGGGAGATTGGAGAGGTAGTGAGTGAAATGGGTGAGAGTATGGAGGTGGTAGGTGAACTGGGTGAGAAAAGTACACTGGGTGAGACTAAGGTGGTGACAAGTGCAGTAGGTGACAATAGGAAGGGGACTGGTGATAAAAATGAGAATGTTGAGACAGGAAGCCAGACAGGTACTGAAGATGTCACAGATGAGCGTGAGTCTGAATGGATTCCTGCTTCTGCCAGGCGGCGCGGTAAGCAGAAGAATGTTTTAGCTGTTTCTGCCGGACGTAAAGCTGGTCGACTAGAGAGCACACCGAGTGTTCAAGACAGTAGAGACAGTGATGAATGTATGTCTGATTGCAGTGACGTATCTCATACTTCAGTCACTGCCAGTCTAAACCACGATTTGTACCCCGAAAAATGTTTAAATTGTTTTTACAACAAACTAAAGGCATGAAAGGTCTGAATCTGGAACAGTTTTTTCCTGATAAATAAATTTTTTATAATTCGGCAAAACAACTTATTCAAAACAGAGTCACATCAGAACTCAGTGACCAAGAGATATACCGACTCAAAAAGAAAATGAGTAAAGTCGGTAAACAACTGAGGTTTCAAGTTTGATGGGGCTGTATATATGTAGTTACTTTAAGGTACTTTTAACTTTTTCCCTTATCATGGATTATTTTAGAGTGGGGACATTAAACGTAAATGGAGCCAGAGAAGAAAGGAAAAGGGCACTTGTTTTTGACACAGCAAGGAGGAAAACTATTGATTCTCTGTTTTTACAAGAAACACACAGTGATGAGAACAATGAGGTGGACTGGATGAAGGAGTGGGAAGGACAGGTGGTCCTGAGCCATAACACCACGCTGAGCTTTCTAGAAAAAATACAAACTAGACTAGATAGCTCTGGCTCGGAAGACTGTGTGGAGGAGGATGCTTCCAGACTGCCAACAGTAAACTTGGTCCCACCTGACAGAAGGTAGGGTGTCTTTAGCCAGGCTGGATCGCTTTTACTGTTTTAAACACCATTTCAATGTTTTTAAAGACTGTAATATGCCAGCTGCTTTTACTGATCATTCTCTGGTTTTATGTCGCGTTGTGATGAGACATATTTTACCTAGGAGTGCATACTGGCATTTTAATTCAACTTTAGCTTTAGACAGAGGCTTTAGAGAGATCTTCAGTTGCCATGGACCTGCCCGGCAGGTCCATGGCAGACAATGTCTACCTAATTCGAGATGTTTTGGAGGTTTCCAGATCGTTGGGTATAAATGCTGGTCTCATTTCATTAGATCAGGAAAAGGCATTTGACCGTGTTGAGCACAGCTTCCTCTGGAAAACTATGGAGAGGTTTGGGTTCAGCACCGAGTTTATTGCCAAGATCCAGGTGTTGTACAGTGACGTTGAGAGTGTACTGAAGTTTAACGGCAGTTTGTGTGCCCCCTTCAGGATGCATCGGGGCATCCGGCAGGGCTGTGCCCTGTCTGGGATGCTCTAGGCACTCTCTCTGGAACCCCTCCTCTGTAAAATCCGCAAAAGCATCGACAGTTTGATTTTACCTGGTGTTAGAGAGAGCATTCTTTTATCTGCCTATGCTGATGATGTTGTTGTTCTTATTAAAAACCAAAGGGATGTTGATGTTTTGGTGGGTTTGACAAACTCATTCAATGTTTTAACTGCTGCAAAAGTAAACTGGAACAAAAGTGAAGCCCTTGCTGTTGGTGAGTGGCATGGCAACCTCCCGGTTCTTCCTCAAAACTTGTGTTGGAAGACTGATGGTCTCAAATATCTCGGTGTGTACCTGCACTATATTGAAACATTTTAGTATTTTCATGTAATGAAAAATTATAAAATGTTTGAATGTGATTGAAGTGTTTTTGCAAAAAAATCATCTTCTTCTTCTGAAGCCCTTTAGTGCTATCATCTCATGTAAAATTGTAAAATGTTTCAATGCGATTAAAGTATTTTTGCAAAAAAAACCAAAAAAACTTCTTCTTCTCCTTTCGGCTTTTCCCTTCAGGGGTCGTCACAGCGAATCAGTTGCCGCCATCTAACCCTGACTTCTGCATCCTCTTCTCTCACACCAACTACCTTCATGTCCTCTTTCACTACATCCATAAACCTCCTCTTTGGTCTTCCTCTGGGCCTCCTGCCTGGCAGCTCAAAACTCAGCATCCTTCTACCAATATATTGTGCTGTCCCTCTGATGTACTCATTTCTGATCCCATCCATCCTGGTCACTCAAAGAAAACCTCAGCATCTTCATCTCTGCTACCTCTAACTCTGTCTCCTGTCTTTTCCTCAGTGACACTGTCTCTAGAGCAAACAACATCGCTGGTCTCACCACAGTTTTGTACACCTTTCCTTTCATTTTACCTGAAACTCTTCTATCACACATCACACCTGACACTTTTCTCCACCCGTTCCATCCTGCCTGTACACACTTCTTCACCTCTTTTCCACACTCTCCATTGCTCTGGGCTGTTGACCCTAAGTACTTAAAATCCTCCACCTTCTTGATCTCTTCTCCCTGTAACCTCACTCTTCCACTTGGGTCCCTCTCATTCACACACATGTACTCTGTCTTACTGCGGCTAACCTTCATTCCTCTCCTTTCCAGGACAAACCTCCACCTCTCTAGCTTCTCCTCCACCTGTTCCCTGCTCTCACGACAGATCACAATGTCATCTGCAAACATCATAGTCCATGGAGATTCCTGTCTAACCTTGTCTGTCAGCCTGTCCATCACCATAGCAACAAGAAGGGGCTCAGAGTGGATCCCTGATGCAGTCCCACCTCCACCTTGAACTCCTCTGTCACACCTACAGCACACCTCACCACTGTCTTACAGTCCTCATACATGTCCTGCACCGCTCTAACATACTTCTGTGCTAGTCCAGACTTCCTCATACAATACCACAGTTCCTCTCTGGGCACCCTGTCATAAACTTTCTCCAGATCTACAAAACACAATGCAGCTCCCTCTGGCCTTCTCTGTACTTCTCTATCAAGCAAATACTGTATCTGTAGTACTCTTCTTTAGCGTGAATCCGTACTGCTGCTCACGAATGTTCACTTCTGCCCTTAGTCTAGCTTCAACTACTCTTTCTCATAACTTCATCGTATGGTTCATCAGCTTTATTCCTCTGTAGTTGCCACAACTCTCCACATCTCCCTTTTTCTTAAAAATGGGCACCAGCACACTTCTCCTCCATTCCTCAGGCATCTTCTCACTATCTAAGATCCTGTTTAACAACCCAGTCAGAAACTCTACTGCCACCTCTCCTAGACATATGCTAAACCCCAACCCTGTGAAATTTTGAGCTGCAATCTGTTTGAACATGGTTGGGGTTTCTACTGAGCCACATGCAGACACAGCACCAGCTGCGCATAATGGATGGGATAAAGCTTGCTGTATTCAGACACAATCCCATTGACAGTTTTTTTCGCTCTGACATCACGCCTTTTCGCCATTCACTCCATCACCCGTTCCACACTGTCATTTTATCTCCCTCAATGAGATGGAGAGCAAAGGAAGAAACATGATCCAGTGACACAGGTAGGCAAAGCCCAACCCAACCACCATAGCTGGTGCTTTGTTGTTGAGTATATCCAATGTGTACTCTTCTATCCAAGAGGAGGTGACTTATATCAGCCTCAAGGGGTTGCTATAGAGCTTGTCCGACTGAGTGCCCAACATGTACTGCTGAACTTTTACAAGGACAGGAGGAAGGAAATTTCATCAGTGCTCATTTTTGATTAGTCAAAATGAGCAATAATGCTCAAACCTCTGCATAAATTTTCTGACTGTTGTGTTGGTACATAAAGTAAAGGATGGCTCTGGTGGTACACTGAGAGAAAAGGTCAGGCGTAATTTTCAAGCAAAGAGCATTTCAGAATGTAGAGAAGTGCATTCCAACATATTCAACAACACAGAAAAGAAGAGAAGACAAAACACTTTTAAGTTTACGACAAGTTGCTCCAATGCAGATATACAACCCTGAAATTCAGCTTTAATGAAGTAAATTTATTTCTGCCAATAAAACCTTTTTTCAAAAAAAATGTCTTTTTTTGAAATACTTCCCCTTCACAAAACGTATTGTTCTTGCAAACTCTCGACTCTGCTGGACAACCACCTTAACTGTGATTCAGACCATTTAGATATTAAATTATCATGAGCCATTTGTGTGGGCAGAAAGCGCTTTCCTCCTCTACTCCTTCAGTTTGTACGGGCAGGCAGGCAGGTAGGCACTTTTCTCAAATCCTGATTAGTGGAGACTTCTCCAGGCACAATTGCATGGTGGGATAATATAAGCTGTCCACAAGACATTTAAATTAGAATTATTTCAAATTAAGCCAAAAGCCTCTCTCACGCTGCAAGATTGCCGGCTGCCCTCTTTGGCTGGTAATTTACCCCAATTCTCGTACACTAGAATGAAAAAGCTTTTCTATAGGGAGTAATTGTTTTCCAGTGGATGCAATTGGTTAGTGTGTGTGTGTGTGTGTGTGTGTGTGTGTGTGTGTGTGTGTGTGTGTGTGTGTGTGTGTGTGCGTATGTGTGTGTGTCTGTGTGTGTGTGCACGTGTGCCTGTGAGTTATCTGCAATCATACTAATCAAGTCGTAACAAAGTGTGGATCGGAACCTTGGCAGCTCTGGCAGCTACCCTGTCTATTGAGTGTGTGTCTCAGTGGGAAATAAAGAGTTATTCAACACGTGACATGTGACTCATGTAATAGAATGCTACAATAACATACTTCTAACATCCTTTCTCTCCCACACACTCTCACACTCACATACAACCACTGTGCCCTCCATTACAACTCAGATATTGCATTGCTGTGCGCCACTTGTCAAATTCGAGGCCTGCCACAATGTGGCCCGCCACTTCATTTAAAGGAATGAAAGGTCAGAGTGTCTAAAAATAAATAGGTCAAAAGTGTACTTTGACCAAAACTACATTCCCCACAAAGCAGTAATTAAGCCCATTTTAACTTTGACAAAAATGTTTTGAACAAAGTTAATGTCCTAACTTGTGTTTGATGTTATTTTTCTTTATTCACTTGGATAGTTTGATCCTTCATTGATGGAGTTCTGTGGCTTTCATAACCCGACAAATTAAAAGGATTTATGTTATAACAGAAAAACAAAAAAAAGAATTTTTTTCTGTGCAACTGCAATGTTTGTAACTTGAATAAGTAATAATTTCAAAGTTATTTAACATTAAGCAGTAATTAAATTTATGTATTTTGTATTATTTGTATTATTATTATGTATTATTGGTCTCCCAGTCTGTCGGTCTGCTGGCCTTTCTCTCTTTTTTTGCTGTTATTTGCTTCTCTCTTCTTCATCATCTTTCCTCCTGGTTTTCCTAGGGTGCAAAGTCCTAACAGTGAAATAATCACTAGGTTTAAGGTGAAACAGATATTTTATCTACATACACAGAAAATCAAGATGTATACGTATGTTTTCTTTCTTATCCAGCCCTGATCTACATGTACAGGTTGCAGGATGGACGTGCAGACATTTGTTCAGTCACACACACACACACACACACACACACACACACACACACACACACACACACACACACACACACACACACACACACACACACACACACACACACACACACACACACACACACACACACTCAATTCAAGTAAAGATCACAGATTTAGTGCAGACTTGTCCAGGGGCATATACGCTGTGTTTGTGAGTGACAGGGCGGAAAGAGAGAGAGAAGAGAAGAGAAGAGAAGAGAAGAGAAGAGAAGAGAAGAGAAGAGAAGAGAAGAGAAGAGAAGAGAAGAGAAGAGAAGAGAAGAGAAGAGAAGAAAAGAGTTTTTTCTTCTAGCTATTAGAAAGAGAGGCTGGAGGAGAGAGTCTAGAGATGGAGTCTGGTGGCTCCAAGCCGTAGCTAATTAAGGATCTGTAATAAAAAAAGAGAAAAGCCCTGGACACGCTGCTGAGAAAGACATTATTAAATCATAGCCAGTCGTGACAGAGAGCATAAAAACATTAGTGTGGATATTCAAAGCTTTGCCCAAGGCCTATTGGCTGGAGTTAGATTTGAAAAATAACTAATATGGAAAATGTATTATAGCCCTAAGATCTTACCAGGGAATCTCTCTTTTTCTGTCCTCTTGAAAATGGAAGCCAGAAGCAAACCTTTGGGTGATCCAGTGGACAAGAGGAAGGACCTTCATGATTTTTAATGGACTAGCTTTATTTCTGTGACCTCTCTAAATGGCCGTGCAAAATTAAAAGTGCTATCCAACTTCAGAATGCCCAGTGTAAAATAAATGTGTGAAATGATTTATTCTAACCATTTTGTCGTAAACGGAATTCATGAAAATAATCTATGAATGTATACAAAAATGGTAATTCATTTGTGACCTGCACTGATCTTGCTGGAGATGAGTTTCTGGTGATGTGTTTCTGTATCTTCTTTACATAGAAATCGCCTTATTAGACCCTTTTCTGTAAAGAACTTACACATTAAGGTGCAGCAGCATCTGCATCTTATTCTACAAAGTTGTAGACCAGTGCTTATTAAAAAAAATGTGGCATGAACTGAAATCCACACTTATTTAGTGGTATTTTTTTTGTATTCTGATTTCTGTTACCCAGTCAGACCTTTGTTATAGTATTTATAAATATTATTATAGTACTTATAAATCTAAAATTTATAAATAACTTCCTATTTGTCGTTGCTCTTATCACAAACTAAACCAGAATTTCCAAGTGATACACCTCAGTTGCATTTTAAACAGATGGCATGAGGCTGTTACTATCTGGTGGCTCAGAGGCGGAAACACACTGGCCTTCCATTACACAGTGAGCTATAACAGTGAGGTGCAATAAAGGCACGGTAAACAGTCTTGCTTTGAACAGTCTTGATCAGAGCCAGAAGGTCATCAGGAGACATGGAGACAACCACTCAGTGAAACATTAGACAGAAAGAACAGAACATGAACCATGTGAACAATAATCCATAATCCTGAGCTGAAATGTTCTGGCATGTGTGGTCAAGTGCTTTGAATTTATAATCCTTAATTACTTGAAATCAATCTCCATTTGTTTTTACTACCTCTTGATCTTTTTTCAGCACTCTCCTTTCAACATCTTTCCTGTAATTACCAAAATAAAAATAACCCAGTTACATACTTAGTGACAGTGACCTCCATTCCCACTCTGGATTCAAACTGCTAGGCACAGTATTTCCTGCTGTCAGGGTCAAACCTCACAACCTTCAAGTTGCTTAAACCTTTAATATGTAGACATCAATGAAAAATTGTAATTACTATTGTGTTCAATTTCAAGTAAATAGTATTTATATATATCAAGCATTTATAATGGGATCTGTGCACTTCTCCTCTGTGAGAAAATTGATTTCCATACCTGTTCACAATTTGAGGACATCTTGTATAAAACCAAAAGCTTATTTAGAGATTGAATTGCTATAATTTTTCCATCCTCTTATTTCACAAAGTATAGTGTGAATCAACAGGTGTCAAAGGCATCTCTGAGCTTCAACATGAGATACCATTAAGAAGAGTAGTAGTGGAATAGTGACTTTCTATTGTTTGGGAATGAGGACTAAAAGAAAAAGTCTTTTTGTGCCCTTGCTCACCTCCAGGTCTTAATTCCATAGAGGCCAGTGATCCAAAGAGCTCCTCTGGTATGCTGGGATAAGCTGTGCCACTCGGATCCATCACCATGGGAGAACAAATGGTGGGGGGTGGGGGGGTGGAAGACTGAGGGAACTTGTCAAAAGTCACACCATTCCTGACCCACAAACTACTACAAAAAGCCATGCACTCCGATTACTTGCTGATGATTAAATCCATCCATCCATCCATCTTCTTGTAGATGAGACAATTGTAATTATTTTTGTCTCTGCATTTTACTTTTTATACCACAAACCCCTGAAACTGTTACTGAAGTAACAATGGTCTTGTTAAGATACATATCATTTAGGTACAGTACATTTCTTTTTAAAGTAGGAGTATAAGGATCATATTAGATGATTTGTGTGTGACTTGGCCAGGTGTCCCAACATTGAGTCATCATTGTAATAAACAACTGTGTTAGAAAATACAAACATGCTTAGAAGTTCTTTACTTCCAAACTTTCTGACAATATACCAAAACTATCAAATATGTAGATATGCAAATGTAAAGATATATGATTCAACTAATGAGTTATAGTTTCTATTGATTGAAATTTAATATCCAGGGGCATTGCTAAGATTAAATCCCTAGAAGAGAAATTATTAATTATTTATTTACTAATTTATTGATTTTACAGCCTTCACAAGATTCATGTAAATCAAAGCTAAAAATTTTGCTGATAGTGAAATTTGCTCTCCTGGAAACCAGGGAAAAAATGGATTTGAAGCACTTTTAATTGTAATTGCTTCCAATTAAATTACAACACTATGAACATAATGTGATTTGTGCTGCTGATTAACGTGATGTCGATAGATATCATCTGGTCATGAGTGTCAACACAGAAAAAAACAGCTTCAGAATGAAGGCACATTCAATGGTGATACACATTCACCATGGATATTTTTTAAATGCATAAACCAGAGCCTCCTCTGTTTTCTACCATCGCTAACAGACACAAATAATAAAGTGAAACCATCCCCACCTTCCCCATCACCCTTTGGATGACAGAATGAAATATCATACAGAGGAACCTTTGGGAAAACTCTTCCCACAGGAGGTTGATAGACTGTATCTCTCTTTTCATTTATCCTCTCATGTCTCCTGTGGCTCTTCTCATTAAGCAATCTCACCATGTCGTGGGTATAACAACGCTAATGGGAGCTGATGATCAATCCTAATTGGTCTCTTCAGACCGCCTGTCCGCTGTTTGAGAATGTGACCGTCAGCTGGTGCCTCAGAACCCTAATGAACTATTCATCTGGTATTGGTGCACCCAAAGGTCAACTCCCTCCCCACAACGTACTGGTTTCCCACAAATCCACACAGTGACAGATATACGCTCAAACACATGAGGACACCAGTGTAAGCTTGGATGAAGTCATTGGCAATGGCATGAAAGCTTGAAATAGGTGAATATTCATGCAAATGACAAGTTCATGTGCACATGTCCTGATGTGCAAATTGGAATTCCTTACATATCCTTATACCTGCACTCAACCCTGCTTAATGGTGTTGAAGTCAAATTATGTGAAGGATATCTGCATAGATGATGACAGTCTTGGCACACTGTGAGAATGACATAGATGACAGAGTACAAGACAAAGGTAGGCTAGAACCCACACTGTCTAACTGACCAAACAAATATTAGTGTTTTTATGTGTTACATTGTGTTCAGGCATCTGTTGACTTGTCACACCGACCAACTGTTTGCTGAATGTGAGCATAAACCAGTCATGGTGGGCGGAAAATGCTAATTGCTGTGACAAAATGCTAATCTCTCCTTCTTCCTGTTGCCATATGCACAGAGTGTGCAGAGGTGGCACGCTAACCTTACATAAACACTGTACTGTCACACACGACGGCGACACACCGACCTAGAGGTACACACAAAGCGGTATAAAAGGGAAAAGTTGCACGGCGCAGTGAGCAGTCAGTGTGGCCACCCATCAGGAAAATAACATCAAAGTTAGAACCCGGTGATATAGAAAAAGGAACACAATTGTGTGTGTGTGTGAGTGTGTGTGTGTGTGTGTGTCTGTCGGCTGCTTCCCACAGGGCCAGGGCGAAGCTACTTGTTCACGCCGACTGTGAGTCTGTAGTTCTGGTTCCGCTCCGATGGTCGGAATAAGGATTTGGTATGAAAGGAAAAGCTGTTCCCAGGTCTGTGTCCATGAAGGAAGAAATCCTCCGTTTGACTTAAACCCCCTCACAGTTCTCACACACGAATATGAGCACACAACTCTCGGTTAATGTGATGCTTCAGTAGGGTGAGCCTCCGGCACTGGGGGCAAGGCCAGCAGACACACTGCAGGGTTTTTTTTACCGTAGAGGGGGAAGGGAAAGTGAGAGAAAGAAATATCACCTGATGTGGAGGATGCTGACACCATTTCTCCACCTCCTCTCTCTCTCTCTCTCTCTCTCTCTCTCTCTCTCTCTCTCTCTCTCTCTCTCTCTCCCATCCTCGTCTTTCTAATCCTCATTTTCATTTTTGTCTTCTGAAACATAGCAACTGCCCTGTGACCTCTTCCTCGATTGGCTTCCTTCCCTCCACCATCTTCCATTTTCAATTCCAGTCCAACTCAGTCCACTCCCGATGTGTCCACATGTTGATAATCACTTCCATACCAGCCTCTATTCTCACAGTGCTGTGTTTAAGTCCTTATTACAAATACAGTTTAAAATTATCTATTTTTTGATGCCTCTAGGTGAAGGAGTTAACTTTCTTTCACCATCCCTTTTCATTACATTTAACTTAACAGGGAGATTTTGATCAAACTCTATAAAACGGTTTGGCGCTTAGTAAGGAAGAACATTAAGTGTAGGTGTGGTTCCAATTTGAGGGGTGGATTCAGTATTGTGTGTGTGTGTGTGTGTGTGTGTGTGTGTGTGTGTGTGTGTGTGTGTGTGTGTGTGTGTGTGTGTGTGTGTGTGTGTAAAACAAGACAAGACAAGAAATAGGGAAAAGAACAAACACTTGTACCTGTCCCTGGGAAAGCTCTTCACAGCCTTCCACAACAATCAATTCAGGCGGACTTGTGTCAAGATGTCGGGGTATAAACACACATTCATGCATGTCAAAGGAGGGCAGTTGAGAGCATACTTCACAGATGGAGTTTCGATGCATCTGAGCCCTCTGACAAAAGTACTATTCATTTAATAATTTTATTTTTATTGCTATTTCCACACACACAATGTCCTCTTCCTCACGCCCTGCTGTGTTTCCTTTTATTCACCGTGTGGACATTGTTAGGCTCCGTGCTTCATGCTCTGATGGACTTCTGTTGAGACTATAAATCAAACACAAATAGAGGAGATACAATTCATGAAGTGAGATATTTCCCCTTTATAAGAATATTTCTATGTGAGTGTCAGTGTCTGCAATAAAAGAAGAGACTTATTTGAAGGCCTCTGTATTTCCATGAAATTGAATAAGAATTACTTATAAGAGCACGGGTTGTCTTGCACACAGACACAGACACACACACACACACACACACGCACGCACGCACGCACACACACACACACATACACAAATAATCAAAATGAGACAAGATATGCAAATATTAAATCAAAAACATAATAAAATGAACTCTGTCAAACTAAAGGTGCCTTTCCAAAGACTGAGTGAGACAAAAGGCAGCCAAACGCGGTGTGTGAGTGCCGCCTTCTGCTTCACTAAATCTCTCTGATGGTTATTACTCATTTGCTGTGTGCCTCTACCTCCCGCCACTCAGTCCATCTGCCTCATAATTTGCTGTGATTTATATAACTCCCACCAACTGTTGAACTTTTTTGAGTCTGAGGTCATTCATCATAAAACATTTGCTGTTCTGATTGAGAACAAAGCCTTGATAACTACACTGCCCGGCCCCCAAAAAAGTCACACACTCTAATATTTCGTGGGACTGCCTGTAGCTTTGATTGCGGTGCGCATTTGCATTGTTTCGACAACCTCCTACGACATCACAGCATTTATTTCTGTCCAGATTTGCATTAATTTTGGTCGAGTTCTTGTATTGACGATAGGAGTCAAACCACTCTGCAAGGTCTTCTCCAGCACATCCCATAGACTTTGAATGGGGTTAAGCTCAGGACTGTGGGAGCAAATTCATGTGTCAAAATGATTCCTCACGCTCCCTGGACCAGTCTTTCACAATTAAGAGTCCGATAAATTTTGGCATTGTTGTCCTGGAACATGATCGTGCCATCCGGGAGAAAAAATCCATTTATGGGATAGCCTGGTCATTCAGTACATTCAGATACTCATCTGACTTAATTTTTTTGCTGAATAATATTGCTGAGCCTAGACTTGACCAACCGAAGCAACCCCTGATCATAACACTGCAATTTGCTTATTGAAACCCAAACGATTACTTTGTTTTGGCGGGGCAGTGTAATTAGGAATAGATACCGCGATGCTTTGTAATGTACACATCTAACACTTTTGTTTTACAGTGTTGCACATTTTGTTGCAAATTCATGCAAATGTTAGCCTATCCTAATTTTAACAATGTCCATGCGTGATAAAACACACAAACAGAATGATATTATTGATCACTTTGAACAGTGATTCTTGATTAACCCTGGAACCAGTTAATTGATATTCATTGATTACTAAAGTCGACAGTAACTGTTTTCCAAACTAGTAATGTATGAAACTGATTCACTGAATAGTCTGTCATTACTTACTACATCTCTTTACTCAGTTACTTATTGACTAATGTTGTCATGTATTCTAAGGTAGCTATTTAAAGGTAAGTATACCTTGTTTTCTTACCTATATTGCCACCACAAACAGTGACACTCTGACATACCACTCATCATGAATCTTCCTTAAAGATTCGCAGTCATTCTCTGCATCGTGGGTCCTTTGATGGTTGTTTTTCTCCTGGTCATTTCATGAATCTTGATATTTTTCTCCATGTTGTTTCAGGCTGTCAATTAGACTTTTATCCAAAGCAGTTCTGTTTTTGTTGGTTGTCTTGAATTTCACTCTCGACTTGTTTGTTTTAAAGAGATGTTTTCTTTCTCTTTTAGAGGTCACCACTTGTCACACAGCTGAAATGAATGTAAAGTTTTTCTTTCTCCCTGTCTGTTATGTTGATGCTTAACTCATGGTATTAACAGCCATGCATTTTCCCATTTCCTACACATGTATTTTGTTACACTTTCTTTTACCCTCTCACTCTAAATATTTATACTTCTTTTCTTCCAGTTCCACTTTTTCTGAACTGCCAATCATCTTTGCCAGGTCTATGAGAGAAGGTCAAATATGAGTGCGCTTGAGCTGAACATTTCTTATATAAAGCCTGGGTGCCACTTGGACAGAAAGAGCAGTCTCTTTGTCCTCAATTTATTCTCCTTCCTTTTGTGCACTGCTGTTTGTGTTCATTGATGCATAAGTAACAAATGAATGGGCCTTCTGCTCACTCCCTCATAATTAGAGCTAATAGTGTCAGCAGCTACTGTCCCATAAAAAACATGTGTGAAAGTCCTTGCTTTGAGAGATAGAGGTCCTGCTTCCATAGTAAACTTGAGAACAAAAATCTAGAGTGCCTCTGGTTATGTGTGTGTGTGTGTGTGGGGGGGGGGTGCTAAATCTGATGGATATAAGCCCTCAATCCCAGTGCTTTCTGAAAACCTTGAAGACCTGAAACCAAAATTCTATTTGCATGATGAAATGGAAAGATCAGCTATCTCCGCTGCTTCTCTGCGAGTGAGAACACATTTCCAAACACACAGGCACACAAGCGCTCACAGAAAAAGCCACAAAATGAAGTGACAATCCCCAGGTGAAGGAGCATTGTTCAGACAGCTCAACAGATTGCAGTCAATTATTTGATATAATGAAAAATATTTATACAGCTGATGATACTCTGTACAGTTCAGGATGAAGAATCCAATAACTTATAGCCAGGGGATTGTTTCTGTCTGTGTGTGTGTGTGTGTGTGTGTGTGTGTGTGTGTGTGTGTGTGTGTGTGTGTGTGTGTGTGTGTGTGTGTGTGTGTGTGTGTGTGTGTGTGTGTGCCACCCTAATTTTGATTGAAATCTCTGTAACTCACAAAATCGCAGGCAGTTTTAAAGTCATATGAAAAGCACCAAGGGCGCACATTTTTGAACACAGGAGTAAACACAGGAGTTAAAAATAACTACAGTTTGTCAATAGTTAATAAAAAAAGTACACTTTAAGTAAAGATGTCCCCAAAGAGTGGACAAAAGTAAAAATGAGACATGAATCTAAATGTGTGGTCAGTTGGGACTATGTCCTTAACTGGTGACAACAAAGCATCTAGAATAGGTTTGGAAGTGTCTACATAGGTTTGGAAGTTTTTGTAGATCTGGAGAAAGCTTATGACAGGGTGCCCAGAGAGGAACTGTGGTATTGTATGAGGAAGTCTGGAGTGGCAGAGAAGTATGTTAGAGAGGTGCAGGACATGTATGAGGACTGTAAGACAGTGGTGAGGTGTGCTGTAGGTGTGACAGAGGAGTTTTCAAGGTGGAGGTGGGACTGCATCAGGAATCAGCTCTGAGCCCCTTCTTGTTCGCTATGGTGATGGACAGGCTGACAGACAAGGTTAGACAGGAATCTCCATGGACTATGATGTTTGCAGATGACATTGTGATCTGCAGTGAGAGCAGGGAACAGGTGGAGGAGAAGCTAGAGAGGTGGAGGTTTGTCCTGGAAAGGAGAGGAATGAAGGTTAGCCGCAGTAAGACAGAGTACATGTGTGTGAATGAGAGGGACCCAAGTGGAAGAGTGAGGTTACAGGGAGAAGAGATCAAGAAGGTGGAGGATTTTAAGTACTTAGGGTGAACAGCCCAGAGCAATGGAGAGTGTGGAAAAGAGGTGAAGAAGTGTGTACAGGCGGGATGGAACGGGTGGAGGAAAGTGTCAGGTGTGATGTGTGATAGAAGAGTTTCAGCTAAAATGAAAGGAAAGGTGTAAAAAACCATGGTGAGACCAGCGATGTTGTTTGGTCTAGAGACAGTGTCACTGAGGAAAAGACAGGAGACAGAGCTGGAGGTAGCAGAGATGAAGATGCTGAGGTTCTCTCTGGGAGTGACCAGGAAGGATAGGATCAGGAATGAGTACATCAGAGGGACAGCACATGTTAGAGGTTTTGGAGATAAAGTCAGAGAGGACAGACTGAGATGGTTTGGACATGTCCAGAGGAGAGATAGTGAATATATTGGTAGAAGGATGCTGAGTTTTGAACTGCCAGGCAGGAGGCCTAGAGGAAGACCAAAGAGGAGGTTTATGGATGTAGTGAAAGAGGACATGAAGGTAGTTGGTGTGAGAGAAGAGGATGCAAAGGACAGGGTTAGATGGAGGCAATTGATTCGCTGTGGCAACCCCTGAAGGGAAAAGCTGAAAGGAAAAGAAGAAGAAGAAGAAGAAAGCATCTAGAATGAAATGAGCTGAAACATTAGCTGTGTCAGTGCTAATGAAGACCATTATCAATGCAGACCCAAAACCGCATGTGTCATTTGCTGATGTATGTTAAATGTGAAGAAAGTCATAATTCAGAAATAAAATGATCAGGCTGACACAAGGCAGACTTGAACATCTATTTACCCCAGAAGCATGCAAGTAGGGTTGATAACATTGAGATTAGCTGGGTAAATATTTAGGAATCTCCCAATTTAATTGATTGATTTCAATTCCATTGTAATCGAATTCATTTCAGAATGTAATACTGATTCAAAATGAACTGTTAATAGAAAAACTTCTGTAGTTTATTGTCTGCCAAATAAAACACTACAAACAATGTGACCTGAAGCATAAAGAGCAGATGAAAAAGGTCATATGCAGTCTTTCCGTGTAACAGAATTAAAATCATTTGCTTTCTATACTAAGGCCTGTATGTGGATAACATACTGAGGGGGAGGTAGATCGTTCCGTTGTGTTTATATGTCTCCTGCGATGGAGAGCAGCCAACTCCGGGGAAAGCCATCACTGAGGATAGAGTTGCTTTCTTCACCACAGAGTTGCTTTAAGGTGTTTAATGCTGCTGTGTGTTGTAATGAGGGCTCTTTTGTTACTGCTGATTGCTGCTCTGAGTGATGATTAGTCTCTGAGTGACAGCATGGAAACACTTCAAATTCATCTTACAAAGGCAATTATTCATTGAATTAAAAATATGCTTGAAGTTTTTCTTTCTGCCAACATCCCATTGTTAACAAGAGGGGCACTCAGTAGAGGGCACACATTCTCTACCAAGTCCCTTCAATGAATTAAACCTTGAACCACAATAGCTCTCTAGGTATTTGCAAAAAGCACACACAAAAAAACATCGGTGTACCTCCAAAATTCTGTGGTTCTTTCATGTCATATGTACTACTCTTGTACCAAATGTCATGAAAATTGGTTGAGTAGATTGTATAAAACTAACGAAGATGGCCCCCGAAAAACACACACGCTCCAACAATGAAAAAACAAAACAAAAAAATCTAGATCTTCCCCTTAAACTGATCCAATCTATAATTTTATAGCTTCTTCTCTGATCCATAATCAACTCTCCCAACAAAGTTTCATTAAAATCTATAAAGCAGTTTTTGTGTAATTGCGCTAAAAGGTAAATAATGAAACCTTTCCCAATCAAACTAAAGGAAGTTAGTAGAGCACCATCAGATCATCTGTCTTCAGGGTTATTCTAAAAGTGAAATCTGGAAAAAATAATGGATCTATCTATTCTAATAGATAATTCTGCCTTCTGCATTACAATGTCAAAAAAATCTACATCTACACCGACTCCAATATTTTCTGGCTTCTTCCTGCCAAGCCGGTTCTGTCAGAATCTGTATTATTTATTTATTTACTTTGTTTTCCTGCAAACAAAAATAAGATAACTTTACTTCCTCAGTGGAAGGTACATTTGGAAAAATAATTTTAGCCATTGGCATATTGACAATGAAACAAAGGAGACTTGAATCAACTCTCTTACGTGATTCTATTTTTCCACCCACCATTAAATAAAAACCATTTGAGATGTTCTCCTGTCTCACTGACTGCTCACAATTAATTATTATTCACAACAACAATTCTGATGTTATGAAGCACTAACAACAGCGAACACTTTTTGGAGATGAATCAATGACCTTGAATTTCTTTGACACTATGAACCAAGAGCAAATGAGTCTGATAATGCAGTCCTAAGCAGCCTGAATGTTTTAAATGATGGACTGCACAAAAAGTTGACGAATCACAAGTGGTAGAATTCATCCTGAAGGAGAGAGACATGTTTGTACCACTCATGGTAAACCACTAAATTGCTGCTGACTTCAACATAATGACTTCAGTGTGATGCGACCACCCCAAAATCAACAGGAATCAGACTTATCCTCTGGGAAATTTCATGGCAGTTTATTTAGTCTTGAGACGATGTGGAGCAACACTGTCACATGACCTCAATGGTGGCTGGAAGGGGACTTAACAGCAGTGATCATGTGGCTACATATAGATATGGGCAGTGAGTTATGCTCATGTTGTTTTCTTTAACATTCCGTAGACATTCATTCCATCTGCCTGTCTCTGCCTCCCGCCTGCCTCGCAGCACCAGCCAGTCTCAAACTTGCTGACTCCTGCAGAGAAGCTTAATTTGTTTTCATCATCAGCTATTTGAGTGGGCGATGTGCTAACGGCTGCGCTGGGCCAACGTGAAGATTCCACAGTCCAGAGCAGTTTAAAACAAGTAATTATAAAATTTCCAAGACAACAAGTCCATAGGAATACACTGATCATTATGACTTTAAATAATATATATATTTTAAATGCAAATTTGATTTTGAGATGTGGGTAAACTTTTGTTGTCCGCATTTGCTCTTTAATGATACCCTTGGTCTGATATGAAGGCATTTCAATGATTTCACTTTCCATAACACTAAAAGAGCAGGTTGAGTGTTGTATAATTAGTCGACCTGTGTGATAGCAGGACAGGATATATGGGTGTGAATTTAATTCCTCTTATCAAAACTTGTATAGAAACACTGAAGGAGGCAGCTGACCAGATTGTATCAACACAATATTGTTGAATATGGTGATATATAAATACTAGGCACCAAAAAGCGAGGCACCAGGTCAGTCTGTTATTTGTCTGTTTTAAATGACAGGCTCTTAAACGAGTCCTTGTCCTTACATACAGACAACCTGAGAATAAAAGAAAAGGCGAAGCAGATACTTGCAAATGTGTGTAATTACTGTCAACCCATCTTACGAAGCAGCCCCTCGCTACAGGAGAGGTCAAACATATTTAAATGCAAATGGCTGCCACTGCAAACAAGTACAACTTTCAAGTTTAATTTCTCCTCTTGCCTTGCCTGTCTGACAAGCGACGACCTGTCTGTGTGTGGGGAGATTAGAAATGTCCCTAATTGAGTTTGTTCAGCGTCCCTTCCTGGGCTTCTCCAACCTGGACAGACAAAACTGATAAACTATGATTTCTTCAATCGCTATCTAAAGAAGTGAATGTATGCTTTCTTATTCATTACATATGATCAGTTGTTTTAAGTGATTCACTGTAAGCAGCAGATTTCAAGGTAACATTACAGTTGGATAAATCTATGGTTCCAACTGAACCCATCTGTTTGTTTTGTGAGGAGACTATAGAGATTACAGTCACACTGTAATTATATACAGTTGTACTTTGAGGCAAATGCTAGTGCTGGCAGGGCAACGGCGTCATAATGACAATGTTGGTATTAAACAACTATAATGTGTACAATATTCACCCACTTTGACTAACGTGAATGTTCGCTCAACGATTGATGGCAAATGCATCCAGTGGTGGTCAAGGACATTTCACTGTGAGTGATGGAGGCTGACATACCACTTATTGCATCTCTAGAGTCATTCTACTGCTGTGGCTGAAACTCATTTGACCGGTGCACTGGTACAATTCTATGCAATCTACTAGGTCATCTCTGCAGGAAGTCCTGCTTTGTAAAATTTGAAAAGGTCTGTTTTGGTTGATACAGTGAAAGAAGTTAACCCATTGACAATATCCCCGTATATTGCTGTGTGTCATGTACTGTTCATGAATTTTTGACCAAATCATGATTGCAATTATGACAACAAACACAAGCAGGAGCACGTACAACTACAGATTTATGGAGGGGAAACCTGCTCCATGAGTGCAATCTCTACTCTACTATCTACACACACACACACACACACACACACACATGGATGCACGCACACACACATGGACACACAGACACACACATTATGCAGGAGTATCTCCTGGGATATTAGAAAGAGGAAGGCATCCATACAGTGCTGCACTTGCTGTCAGTGGGGAGCATCAGTAATTAAATTGCATATGCATACAGTAGCACAGGCCACAGACGGGCTGAACCCACAATGCAACAGCCAAATACATGACAGCCACCACACGGCAAGAAGAATATCACAGCCGAGAGAGCAGTGCTGACAGAGAGGAGAGGAGGGCCTGAAAATGACAAGAAAGTTACAAGAGAAATTCAAACTAATCTCACTATTAAAGCAAAAACCTAAACAAAGTAAGGTATTACACATGCTGGGTGCAACATCCCCCTACATCCATACATTCAACTACAAACATATTCATAAAGAAAAACTGTCAAAGATCCACATAAAGGATGTCTGCATGCCTGCCGCCCTGGAATGTGAATAGAAAACATTGCACACAGCGTTCCTCACAAGCTTTCATTGCCTATGACAGCAGCGTGTGAACTGGAGCCTACTGGCAGAGACCACAGTTTGGCTGAGTGTTATTGGGGCCTACAGACGAAAGAACACAAGTCTGAATCTTTCAGTAGGCCTTTGTGACAGTTTGTTGTCAGAGCCATCTAACATCCAGTCAAGTCTCCAGAGGTTGGGAAACATAAAGGAAAGAATGGAGCCCCAGGTGGTCCATCGAGGACTTTCAACCTAATTCAAAATCTATATTAAAAATAAAAAGCAAACAAGGCACATTTTTTGGCTCATCTTTCAAGAGTGGTTGTTTTGCTGTAATCCAAAAAGATATTGTTACCATTGAGTACATTTAAATTGGATTCATTTTGTTGAAAAAAACAACAACAAAGTTTTTCATTAAAATACCATTTAAATGAATATTCAGTCTGAAGAAGCAAACCATCACGCTGCTGCCTGCTGGACACCACACAGGTAGTTTTCATTTCTCTTCCTTCATTTCCTACCTGATAAAGAAAAAAAGCACAATACTTAATTTGTTTCGGGAGGATTTGTGTTACACTTTTAATCTTTTTTTTTTTTCTCAATGCAATCAAAAAGCTCATAATAAAAGAAAAACATTACATTGAATGTGGAAGGAGAAGAATAACTTGTATGCTGGTATTTCTTTCACCACAGTGAAACTTTTACACACAGAAATCCAGTTAACCTCTGCTGGAGGAGGTAGTGTTGGAAAACTGACATGAAGAGGGTAATCGCAAACGTCTGCTGTTTGTATACCGAGATGGGCAATGTTTTCACAATGATTATCACAATATTTTTATCATAAAGAATTGATATTTTGAGAAAAGATACTGCTGTCTTTCAGAAATGCTCATGGTGCTTCATTGTCTGACTAAGTCAGCATTGATCTTTTGTACTTGTGTTTTGGTGGTAGTCACTTATTCTGGAAGAGTTCTCCTACTCCTCCTTTCACACATTTAACAAAGGCTGAGAAGAAGAGAGGAAAGGTTGGAGGAGTAGAAGAAGAAAATAGAGAAAGTAAAGGGGAATGCAAAATACTGCCTCTAAATCTATTTTAAAAAAAGCTTATACAAATGAAAAAAGAAAAATGGGAATGGAAATGGGGATACTGTAGGAAGCTACTGGAAAGAAAAAAAAAATTATTTATTTTTAAAAAGCATGTTTATTCACTAAAATCAATTTCACAGGTTCATCACACTCGTACAAACATATAGAGAAAAGAGGTTCACTTGAAAACAAGTAAATAAATAAACAAATGCAAAACCAAAGACAAGCTTCCTACTGAACACAGAACACATTGTTCATACACCATGAGTTCTTAGGTTTCCATATCATTCATTGTATCATAATAATTAAAGCAGTTTTGAATTCTTGTTTGTGCCATTCTCTTTAAAATGACTTGTACATCACAGTCCGATGAGCATTCAAGCTTTTAATTTCCTTCTCAGGTACATTGCCATTTTTCTCCAACTCGGAAGGAAATTTAAAATCTGCCAATCCTTTTTCTAATTTTTCCTGCATTTAAAGCCAATAACAAAGGCTTGTTTGTTAAAACTGTTTCCAAACGAGGCAAAAGTTCTCTCTAAGTACAAAAACAGATTGAGCCTCTGAGAGTCCACAAAACAGTGAAAAACAGTTTTTCTGCGAGAACAAAACAGACAATTTTCACATTTGGATTAAAAATTGCAATCACAGTTGTGGCACCACGTGAAATCCTCCATTGGAGACCTTTTTTCTTAATGGTAACTTGTAGAAAGACTCCCATTAAGGTTTCACACCTGATGCCAGACTAAGGTGAACCTTCAATGGTGTGTCAGCCCGATCTTTAAGTTTATCTTTAAACATTTTTTTTTTTAAATTTTTGCCATCACTTTATACATTCTTCTATCATCACTGTCACTGAGGCTGACTGGGTCTGCCACAGAGTCATTAAAACAATGAGACAAACTCTCCCCAGGAAAGAGGTTGGTATCTTCTGGACTTAAAAGACTTGTACGATAAAATCTCAGCAGGCTACGGATGAGCCTCACGAGGACACGCCCACAGTGGAGGACACACCCACAACAAAGGACAGAGCAGCAGCATTTTCCAGAGTGGGTCCACAAACCTCCACTACATGTCCAAGGGTGGAAATTTTCATCTGGACTCTACAGATGCTCGTGCAACATTCTTTACATCGAAAAGTTCCCCTTTGATTACAGGTTCATCTAATATCCAATAAACTGAGTTCAAATCCTGTGGTCTTTTTTTTAAATACCTCCCCTCTCCACACACACACACACACAAACACAAATACACACACAGATTTTAAAACACTTTGGTTAAAAACATGGGAGGTCTTATAGTCTATTGTTCTTCAAGTCCATTAAAATCAATGCATAATCAAGTCCCAGATCCAAGCATTGGACCAGGACTGCTTGCATTGTGGGTCTCCACAACAGGTCCTCAGGGCAGCCAGAGTGCAGCGCCCCTGCTAGCCAGATGTATGAGACCATGCCCCCCTTCCTGGGCAGGAAGAGGATGGTCTGAGGGACCCAGTTCCCACATAGGTTTGCCATTACTTCCTTGATTTTAGACAGTAATGTTGATGTGGGGACAACGAAGGACAGCTGGTGCCGCAGCACTGACACCACCAGGTTATCAATGATTAAAACAATAATTCTAAAAGACAGTTTTGATCAAATCCAACTCCAGTTTTTAAGCCTCTCCTTCACTTTTTCTAAAATACTGTCCCAGTTCTTCTTCAAAATATTTTAGTGTCCCAGATAAACTCCAAGGTATTAAACCCCTATTTTTTGGAAAGTTTTCTCTAAAACTTTAGTACAGTAACAACAATGATAAAATCATCATATGTAGATGTTTTAAAATCCTAAATATCACTGGGAACAATAAAGCCAGAGAGGTTTGGTCTCAGCTGTTTTAAAAGAGGCTAAAGGGCCAGACAGTACCATCCCTAAGAGGGGGCAGCCCTGTCTCACACCTCTCTGGACTTCAAAGTGAGCACTTAAACCAGCGCTAACCTTAAATACACTCTCGACATCTCCACACTGCAGGCCTGTTCAAAGACCGGTCCGCAGGCCAGTCGTTGTCCGAGGTTGGATTTTATACGGCCCAATGCCTTATGTCTAAAATTGTGTTATATGTGGGCCACCAGACCAAACTGAACGTGCAGTCCTTTACTCAACTCATAGAAGCAGCGTTGTGTAATGTCTGTCAACTGCCACAAAAGAAGAAGACTTAGTAATGGACCAATCACAGCCCACGCTGTGAGATGCTGTTCTCTTTCTTGGGAGTAATCATCACCCCAAAGTGCTCTGCAGGTGTTTGCAGCGCACACTGTCTGAAGGAAGTTTGCTCTGACCCTTCAACCTGAAATTGACAATGAAGGCAGCAGCTTCCAGGAAAGATGGAAATTATAGTGTTTTTACACTGAAAGCTAAAATAACTGTCTGTCTGATTACTCGTGAGAGTGTTTCCTTGTTAATAACAAAAATATTGATACTTGTAAAAGCTTATACATATCAGAAGTTTTTCGAGAGCAACCGTGTAAAATAATTGAAAGAATACAGGCTTAATACAGTATTTAGAAGTAATCTATCACAACAATGTGAGGTAGCTCCATGGGAAAGCCACATTGCAGTTTTTTCTCTTTCTTTTCTGTGGGAATTTGACAGTTTTTGTCTGCAAAGGACAAAGAGAAAAACTGTCTAACATTAAATGCATGACCGACTTTTTTTGGGTGACATAACAAAATGTCTGAATGTGTTGAATGCCGGCCCTCAAGGTAAAGATACAGTAGGACAACTTGTTGCACACATTATTCCAATTGAACTTGAGTTCCAAAACATTCCAAATTACATGTATAGTATCTATGAATAGCCCACATAGTACATCTGGTCCACGTGAACAACCTGCTTCGTCAGTTTTCTCCAAGACCTTGGGGAGTAGATTGTTGCCTGTGCAGAGGAAGGACACAGCTGTCAATTCTTGATGTCTTCCCATTTTTGGCAAAAGTGCAAGAACCACCTTCCTACAACTCAGGGGCAGCCAAAAACCTGTCGGGCTTTCCGTGAGCACAAAGAGCAGGTCATGAACCAGCCATCTAGGCAGGAAGTTAACCAGGTTTCATCTCCCGCAGGCCCACAGACAGTTTCTGATATCAGCATCTAGCTTCCTATTTTCTTCTGCTGACACCTTTGGTAGACCAGAGAAATTATGTCCAACATTTCAGGTTTCTCAGTGCATTCAGAGTGAAACAATTCCTCATAGAAACCTGCCACTTATCCACAGATGTCTGCACCGTCCTTCAGCTCTGTACCATCCATGGATTGCAGAGAATAAACAAAACTCTTTTGCCTGTTGTCCTCTTCATTAAAAAAAAAAAAAAATGAGAGGGGAGCATCCATCAGATTACTAAACCTACTTTGTAACATAGCGCCCCTTGCAGGCACACGTGAAGCTTAGCTAAAGCACACCTTTGGTCCTCGAGGGCTGTAATGTGTCCTCTTTCTCCTGGGGACTCTGCTAAAGTCTGCAGTTCTGTCACATCTCTCCAGACCCCTGATAAATCTGACCAAGGCACTGGAGATGTTCTGAGTGTGCTGTAGGCACAGATTTCTGATCTAGCTTATCCCTGCATCCCCCCCATTACTGCAGCGAACCAAAGTTTTATTTTGTTGTTGTTGTTGTTTTTAAAACCATTACCAAAAAAAAGCAGTTTTAATGCATTTGTCAGATAAAGGTAATGTGTTAAAACGCCAGAAAGTACTTGCTACTTTTAATTAAAAAACAAACAAAAAAACAAACACTGAACTAAAGCATGGTCTGTAAAACCACTTGGCAAAATGGAACAGTTCTTAAAAATGCAGCAGTGGTTGGCAAAACAATAAAATCCGTTTAGTTGTACCATAGATAACATTTTTTCCTACACCCCACTAATACAGTATATACTGCAGACGTGTGCCAATAAAATTTCTCCACATAGTCAGCAAATTGGTTTCTATGAGGATCTTGGTGGTTCCTGTTTAAAATTGTTTTTTCAATCTATTCCATTCCATTCCTCCTAAAAACAGGTATTCACTTCTGTTGCATTTCTGTATTTCATATACATATAAAAAAACCACTCTATCTGTGCGTACAGTTGGGGCATAAATACAAACAAAACCATGGTCTTTCTTTCAAATACCACCTTTACTTTTAAAATGTGGCCTGACGTGATGTCTTTCACAAAAACAGAGCACGATTTCAAAGCACAAGAAAATGAAAATCCTCATTTCACCTTTGGTGCTTGTTTTGTATATATAAAAAAGTTCTCCATCCCATTGTCGCTTCCAATTAATTTCAGTTTCAGTGCTGCGTGTTTCCTGGCAGCAGTCTCGCTGGTTTTAGTTCTTGATCTTTCTATTCCAGGACCATCAGAACTTGTCTCCTGATGGAGACGACATGCTTCAGTTGGAGACTCTTAGAGGCGAGCGGGGTCATTTTAATCGCAGTCAGGCCAACTCCTTTGCCAGGGCCCAATTGCTGACAAATGTTGGGATGTTGGTAATTATTTCCTTTTCCGTTAGTGAGGGTTAGGACAGGGGTGAAGGTGCATTGAATCACCACACACAACCACCTGGTTCACTTTCTCAACCCTATCTAGGAATATCACTGCTACACTGCACATTCAGGAGGCTGATTTTATATTGACGTACCCGACCTTCTCTCCTAACGCTAAAGTACACTTTTCCACCAAGCAGCTGACACCCAGTGCCAGCTTGATGGCATGCCGGCATGTCAACCGCTCAAACCTGGAGGTCACAGACATGTTGCCCTTTAATGTAGCCAGATCCCTCCCTGGTCCATAAAAAACACAAAAAAATATCAAATTTGACTGTGGTTAAACTATATTAAACAGAAATGTGAATACAATTTCACAAAAAATGAAAAAACTGAATGAAAAAAGCAAAAACACAGCACACTCTCATCAGACTTTGTAACATTCTCTCCCAGCATGAATTGTAAAAGAAAATTTTTTTTAAAAAAAACAAAAGCAATCTGAGGCTGCAGAAAATGGCAGACCTCTTTTAGATTCAAAGCACACGGTATATCCTGAGATTATTGACTTGAAATGTCAGTAAGGGGAGAGAAAGCATTTTCATGCAGGAGCGGGCAGGAAGAGAGAGAGAGAAAGAGAGAGAGAGAAAGGACTGAAATAAGAAATGAGGATGAGGTTGCAGGGTTAGAAAGAGAGACAGAAGAAGCTTTTACACAAACTGTTACACCTTTATTGTTATTGCTTTGTTGTTATGTTAAAACACTAGAAAGCTGTGTTGGGTGGGGATGGGTATTGTTCCACCGAGTGATGAATGGGCAGGCCAAGACAGGGTGCGACATTCTGACCACAAATTAGCTGAGCTTGAAACAAAAAACAGAAAATTTAAAAAGTAGCTCCCAGCAGTTAGCATTGACATCACATAACAAAACAATTACAGATTTTTTTTTTCAAACTGGGAAGACAAAGCAAGATCCAAGAGCTCCTAAGGTAAATTCTTGTAGTTCCTGTTAGCTGTCATTGTTCACAAACATTACCTGATGAATATTTTTTGTGAAACATCGCACCAAACACTACAATTTTATACCATACAACACCCATATTTTGCCAACAGGATATCTGCATTCTATTTAAATTGTCATGGTAGAGCAACATCAGGCCAGTGTTGGTTTGTTCCATGCAAGCAAAGGAGAACGAAAGAGACAAAGAGTAAAATATGTTAAAGGATAATGGGAGGAGAGTTGTAAATAGCACAAGGTGGAGGAGAGGGAATTGCTTGACTTCCTCCAGTGGAGAAATGTTAGAAAGTCGGGCCTGTACAGATACCTGGTAAGAAAGAAGCCAGTTTGGGAAATCAGAGAAGGCTCTAAGCTGCGCTGGCGTGCGCGTGGATGTGTTTCTGTCCATGTGTGCATACAGTACATACTGTATGTGTGTGCATGTGTTCCTGCGTCTGTATTTTGCTTTCAGCATTTTAATGAGCTGAGTGAAACTCGGGGGAGAGTGGGAAGTGGGACTCTCCTGTGCTACATGTGTCTGGAATGGAAATCTATTCAGGCAGTCAATGTGTGACCTCCAACTGACTGAGCAGCCATTTTTACCACAGCTCTGCGGGAGAAGGACGGTTCTCTGCCCTACATTTCACAACCTTCCCTTCCCTCGCTGTGAGGTGCAGGATGGACAACAGTCTTTCTTGAGCATCTCTAAATGTCACCATTATTGAAGCCAGAAACCGTTTTACTAAACTATCCATATTAAAGTAGCTAAGATGCAGACAGGTGAGATTTGCAACCAGCTGGAGAACGTAGTGGAGGATTTAGAAGCTAAAGACAACAAGTTTCCTTCTAGAGTTGGTGTAGAGTGAATCTGAGCTGAAATAAAATATTAGACTGATAACACAAATCTCAAAATAAATGTTGATGTTGTTTTGAATGTGCAAAAGGCAACATTAATTAAGTCCTTTTATTAAATGTAAATACAGTATAAAGAATCGAAAAGAAACCTACGTAGACCACTCTATTATTCCATTTACATTGTGCCAGGCAATAATTTTCATATTCCATTTTGAGTTTTTTTTCCCCATTCCCTGTTTAACGTTCTAATTGGCAAAATGATGAAACAAAAAATAATCAGACAATTATTGATTTCTTGTAGCCTGACAGTTTCTGTAACACAAACTAGTATCTTAAATTTTGAATTTTTGTTGTTGTTGTTGTTTGCTTAAGTCACCAAAAACTAACCTTTACTTTATTTGTATCGAGTGTTTTTCATGTAAGGCGGATAAAAAAAAGACAAAACGTGAAGAATTATGAACTAAACGCCAGATGTTACTGTACAAAAGCATAATTGAACGACTATCCTTATGATACAAACTACGGAAATGTAACCTTTGAGATGTGTTAAAGGAAAGAATGGTTGTTAATGCTAAATACTATATTGCTAAATAAAGATATTGGTGCTACTTTAAGTGTTCATGTGTATGTTTTTTGCTAGAATTTTTTAAAAATTATGATTGAAGGCAGTTATTAGACACAGGATTCAGGTCCTGCAGTAGCGTTCTTATTTTCCTTTCTGCACCTAGGGCACATCCTTCTGGTTCTGTGCAGAGCAGCTGGAAAACCTCACAGATTCAGAGCAGCAGAAGATGTTTTCTGTGACTTCAATGTAAAAGCTTACCAGAGAGAAGCCTGGCCTGTTTAAGTGAGGCTCTGTTCACCAGAGGGAGTCGGTGAGGGACTGTATCAGGTCATTTCCTACGTGGACTCTCAGGAATTTGATGTCTCTCACTTTCTCCCTCTCTCAGTTATTTAAGGAAAATAGGAGAGGGGGTAGAATTAGTGTTATGGCTTGAAGGCATCATCATTATCTCTTATTAGACCTAATGCATTGCTGTCATGTATTGTCTCAAAGCAGAAGTGTATCTAGGTGTTTTATGCTAATTATTTATTCTAAGCCTACCTGGACACTTTCTGGTTGTGGTCCTGCAGCAGTAGAGTTAATTCCTTAATTCAGACATAGACTTGGTGTCTTTCTGCAGATTAGAATTCTTAAATTAAGGTCATATCTAATTAAATGCGATCTAAATGCGACCAACCATATCTGCATTGGTTTGCGATCTAGCAAACCAATGCAGATATGGCGCTTCTTGGTACTATTTTGTGACTTGGTACATTGACTCTTGTTTGGAGTCAATGTTGAATAAAGAAAATGACAGTTCAAGTCAATTCAAACTGTTCAGTGCAGGAACATGAGAGCAACAACATTTTAATCTGATGCCCCGTGTGACAATAGAAGGTTTTACTCGTAAATGCCTTCTGAGATATTACTGAGCCACTAGGAGGCGCTCAAGTAAAGCCTGAATAGACTTAAAAATTTACTAAAATAATTTATTAATAATAACAGCATAGCAATAGGTTGTAAGATACAAAAAGGTATATCACTACACTGTGTGTATGTGACAGACAAAAATGCAGGGGTTGAAATCAGGGGCTTGCTAGAACACTCTTGTTATGAATTTTAGGACCTACAGACCATAAACACACACACACACACACACACACACACACACACACACACACACACACACACACACACACACACACACACACACACACACACACACACACACACACACACACACACACACACACACACACACACACACACACGGTGAGAAAGCCCAAGTCTGCCAAGCTGTTTGATTTCAGATTAGGCTGGTCTGTCAGAGAAGGGACCAGATCACACAGCAGTCACATGTTGAGCCTACATTCAGAGAAAGTTTGTTTTTACCATTAGGAGTAAAAGAGAAAAGTACATTTGAACACATGAAAACAATGAATGAACTCAACATTAACCTTGAGGACTAAGGCCTCTAATTTGATTGGTGGCTAAGCTGGAAATGACTCCATAGTTATTAAAATAAAACTAAGTTCATTTTTCAAGAGGCTAGGAAACAGACTTCCTCGCTTCAGTCCAAAGGCATGGAGCTGCAGCTGGCATCGGTCATGACCAATCTTATCATCACGACCTTCCCTCTTCTGCTAAAGCTGTGCGCTCTGCATTTCCTGAGGAGAACATTGCTGAGCAGCCGCTACAAAAGCTTTTTCCCAAGGGATTCTGATGTCTTTGTGATGGAGATGCGGAATCACCACAATAAATAGACAACACGGTAAATGAAATTAACTTCGGAGTTAATACTTTAGCTTTCCTTATTGAGGCAGTCCAAGATGAAATATGGTCTGCAGGAAATGTTGAAAGAGTTTATTGTGGTATTGGGATAATTACAAGCCATTCATGACATCCATAAAAGAAAAAAAAAGTCATTCATTAATTTTATGTTCTGAAAGCTTGTTGAACATGGTTTATAAGCTTGTGTGAATGCTTCTTGGTAAAACCAATATACTGTAATAGTCTGAACCCACAGGTTATTATATTTTCCATCACTTGTGCTGTAAACCTGTAGCATGATCCAAGCAAGAGGCATGTAAACAAATGCTTGATGTGCAAATTGCAGTGTGGTGCCTGATAATAACTTAGATCCCCCTACAGTACGTGTCCTAACCATCAAATTCAAGGCAAGTCAATAAAATACAACAACCCCCCCGGAGATTGGAGCATCAAATAAAAACACCACTCAATAAACTTTTGGATGCAGGCCATCACAAAATGAGAGTCCAGACTGACATCCATTTTTTTTGCCAGTAAAAGCCCAATTTGTAATTTAGACTATCACCCTGAGGAAAAACAGCCAAAAAAAACCACAAAAAACTTGCTGACTCAAATTGTTGCAGCCATTTCCACATTTAAAGTCATTGGAATCTTCGATTGACCTTTTTGTGTAATTTATTTGCTTGTGATAGTTCTTCAGAGTCCTGACTCATGGATGTGTGTTTATTTGGTTGCCACTGGACTACATAAAGAAAATTTTCCTGTTTTATGTTCATGCTGCTGTTATTATTTCCCATCTATAAAGAGGACAGTGATTTACAGATCAGTTTCATTCCTCCAGCTCATCTATCCAGCATGCTTTATTTCCAGAGCATAATATTTTTTTTCACAAACTCTCTACACACAGCATCCAAATACTAAAAAGATGCTTTTGGATAATTAGAAGCTTTTATCATTTGTACATCTTAATTTCCATGGTTAAATGTTAAACTGAAGCTCATGCTGTGAGTGGGATTTGTCTCAAATGAGGGTATGCTGGACAAAGCTGGGGAAAAATTGTTGTGTAGAAGAAAAGCTGTTAACAGGGATGACTTAAATAGGTAAAATGTGTTTCCTCAATGAAATCTTCATGCTGAGAGATCCTCAGGATTTCATCCTGATTGTTAGAGTTGGTTCATTCACCAAAAATCTTTTTGATATAAAACCACTCTTGCTTTTCTGCTATCATGCAACAAATACGGCCCCATTCTGTGTTTGTTTTTGTTGCTCTTTAGTTTTCATTTTTATAGTCATGAACAATATTTTTAGTATTTTTGAAAGAATAATACAAATACAGAGGCAAAATGAAACTGTCAAGTATCAGAGAAATGTCAAATTCATGCACAATGAATGTCACAGTGATAGATGTGCACAGGTGGTCAGAAATTAAATCACACCCCATCCTCCCGTGTGTTATATTACATTCAATCTTATATTACATTCAATCATACTTTTTTCCCACTAAGTCTAAACTAAAAACTAGTTGTGCTCTGCAGTGTCCTTCATGTTACCACCGTAGACTCAGTCATATTCTATCAGATTAGACAAATACTGTTTTACAGCAATTTAATCCCTAAACTGACCCAAACCATCTTACTCTACACTCCACAGATCTCCTCATAACCCCTCAGTGAGACAATGAGGTGAAGTTTAAGTCTCACTGCGAGAGCCTGATACACGCTGTTGTCATTTGCATGCATAGCATCCAGATTGTTAGTGGCAAATATACTTCCACCCATCTGTGTGCCAACGGGAGTGTGAGCTTTAAGATTAAGCATGATCAGGATTGTTAGGATATCGCTAGCTTGAGGCACAAAAAATGAATACACCATCAGCAAACACATGGTCTACGTTGATAGCACAGTGTTTATCTTATGATTTAAAGGAAGGGGCCACTGTTAAAAAACCGTTCTGTCCCTGAGATGGACAAGCAAGGGTGGTTAGAAAGCAAAACAGCAGGTGCAGACACACAACCTTTATGGGAGTGAAAATAACAGGGATTGGTTTCACTGACGTTACACCCAAACCACAACTAAGAATAATTAAAGGGAAAACTAAAACCTGTTAACAACTTCACCATGAATGTAGTGGGAATGACTTTGAGCATCCCACCATGATGGAGCAGTTCTCTCTGTAAGCAATTTTCAGTCGGCCATGTATTCAGTCATAAGTTTAAATCAAACAACATTATTGAAAGAAGTCACCTAAATTAAAACCGAACATTCTTAATGTGTATCAATCTGCTGAGAAAACAGGACGATGAACTTTGGTTGAAATGGCAGAGGAGGATAATCACAGCTGAAGCCACTGATCTCAGAGTGTTAATTACCCTAACCTTTATTTAACTGGGTGACGTTTGCTTACACACATCGATGTGTGGGTGTCGCCAGCTGGAAGCTGCAAATTCAGTCTTCCATGAAGCATTTAGTGGGTCTACTGAGGCATTACATTTAACAGTTTGTTAATTTTTGGTGTTCTGCTCATTAACTCTTTGAGACAATGAGTTTTCACCTTCATCACTGAAAACCAGAACGTGTCTTTATGCGTGACTCCCATGATTAGGTGACTCTTTGTATTTAAGTCTTAAATCTTTCATTTCCAGGCCAATGACCAACAAACAACACGAGTATCTGTCTTCCATATTTATTGAACAGTTTTTTGCAGAATAATTTTCATTGGAGCTGAATCAGGAGCTGTACATTTACAAACCTGATGCATAGCGAAAATAACATTCATCTTCTAGCAGAGCGGTTATTACTTCCAGCTGATTCACTGTGGTGTGGAGAGAGGACCCTGAAAAAAATAGCAGAGCTGACCGCTGCTATTTGATAGCCATGATCATATTGTTCTGCCAAGAGGAAAAATGGTCAAATAACCTTGGTGTCCAAGACAATGACCTCTGTCTGATCTTTGTGCTATTCCTTTTCTCTATTTGTCTCTTATCTCTCACACAAACCCAAAGACAGACAGACACACTCTCTCATACACACACGTGCGTGCACCCACCCACCCACACACACACACACACACACACACACACACACACACACACACACACACACACACACACACACACACACACACACACACACACACACACACATACACACACACACACGCACGCACGCATGCACACACACACACACACACATATGGTCTGGTGGTACTGCTGATGTTGGCACATTTGTGCTTTGGGACAAGAGCTGCTTCATTGGCACTGATTATGGCTTTATCCTTCCCCTGCAAAAACCAGCCAACATCATGCTGCATACCAATGGACTACACCAACCACAGAGATGCAGGGTAGAAATGTAGAAAGCATGGAAAACAACGGACAGGGGGGAGGGAAAAATGAAGAAAAGGAAACAGAGAAGAGAACAGGCCTGCTGTCAGGAGTATTGTGAAAAAAAAAAGGATAAAATCATATTTGTACTCTTTGAATGTCAAAATATAAATCAAATTGATATTTTTATGTAACCAGGATATTCAGTCAAACTTATACTCTTGAAAAACATACCGGGAGAAAATAAATTGCAAAACATTCATTATAAATGTTAAAACTTGTTGGTATTACTACAAGATTTTTCACTTTTTCTGATGAAAGCCAAAATGTCACCATGCTGGTTAACATGGCAATGATGAAATTATATTAGATTAAGATTTTTCCCTCTTATTTAATTTATTATTATCCAACTATTTCAACTTGAAAGTTAACCCAACATACCTTTATATCGTTAATTCATAATAACTTCAAATTTGAGATTGTTTTTCATTCTCACCTTTTTGAGCCATTCTTTCATTTCTTAAAGCTGTTACCCAAACATACCCAAACATTAAGGACAGATTGTCTATTTTCCCAGCAATTAAACCTTTTAAACTCAAACTTTTTGAAACCGGGGAGTTTTTTGACTTACGTGTACTTCCTGTTTATCATAAATGTATGGAATGATAGGGAAGATAGTGAATGAAATTTAAAAAGAATAACGGTTAGACACACAAACAGTTCGCTGCACAGAACCTTACATCATCTCATCTACGTCTGTTCAGGACAGAACGATAGAAGCCACTCCATCTGCAAAAGGTCAAAGGAAGAGTACTGGAGCAGCAATAACTTGAAGATCCAGAGGACCTGGATTCAAAGATGTTAACACCCCCATCCACATCTAGAAGCCTCATATGTGTCAGAGGAGGGAGTCTTTTATGAGTCACAGTCCACAGTCTGAGCAGAGCTGATAAGACCTGATGGAAGACCTGCCTTTCAACAGGAGACAGATGGACCTGGAACACAACACAAGTCACACACACACACAAACACACACACACTCACACACAGACACACACCCATCCAGCAAACAAGATAGAGGAATAGTGTCTGACAAATCGAGAGGATTTAGGAGAATGGTGTGATTGTAAAAACACGGAAAATGTATGGTAAACAGATCAATAAATAATTGGTCTAATACATTATTGATATGAAATCTTTAGAATAGAAAAATTAAAACCGCGAAGGTATGCCTGAAAAAATGCCAAAATCTCAATTAAATATTATGAAACAAGAAACAATCGGAGCAGATGACTAAATACTTAATCTATATTTATTGACTTGTTCTGTAGATGGACCACTGCTGTGCAGAAACAAACACACCAAAGGATGAAGTTGTTGAGTATTACAATGAAAAGCCTGGCTGTATTTGAGGAAGCATGCTGGAGTCTTTTGAAACTAGTGTTATACAGAGACACTGGTGCCAGTTCAATCCTTCACACTGGCAACAGAAGCATTTCATGACAAAATGATTCCAATTGCTTTCCCTACTGAATTGTAAAAGGTCTTGGGACAGCTCGATGCCATATGTGACTTCCTGGACATGAACCAGGGTCTTAAAGCCAGCAGAAGACTCTTTACTGAACATATCCATTAAATGTGAAGTTCCAAAACAGCAAATGCACTTTCCAAACAAAGAACCAAACCCCTTATTTTATTGCTTGTGACAGTGTCCTCCATCTCTGTGTGTCTCGGCTCTAATTTAGAAAAACAGATGATGCCCTGATCAGATGGCAAACATTTTCCATTTCTGATCAAATTAAAACACTGGGACCATCAGATTGATTTACAGTAGGATTTTGCTATAATCTTGTTATTTATGATGTGACTTGTGCCCATGTTCAAAATGAAAATGCAAATCCATGGTTGACAGTTCAAATAATTTAGCATATTACTGTGAAAGCAAGGCTGCATTTTGAAGTCAAAATTGGTCTGAAAGACACTGAGCTGGATGAAATGAGTGAACTAATAAAGAACTAATATACTGACAGAAATAAACTACAACAGGATTTTTTTTTACTCTGAACTAATAGTTTAGGATTTTTGTTGGTGTCTGTTGTTAGCACATTTAAGCTACAGCTACATAGAATAAGTTAATTCCATGGATGGAGTCATGAGAGAGGAATGCACTGCACGATACTTGCTTTTTCTTCCTAGCAACCAGTAAAAATAATGCAACAGATAATTTGTTGAAGTTTTTACATTTTTAAAGCTTTAAAGAACCAAGCATTTTTTGAAGTATGCATGGACAACATTAAATTGGTAATTGGCTTCCAATTGACTTGTATTAAAAAAAAAAAAACTTTTCCACTTAATTCACTTTAAAACTACTCTGCAAATAAAATTGCATGTGTGCACTAGTCTTAAAAGATGGAAGCTAAATCTAAATGTCACATGCAAAGAGTTATAACACTCACCTTTTGATTATCCAAGTGCAAGTGTGACATAAAGCAACATTGTTCTTGCAGGACAACAACAGACAAAAGCATGTTGAGTAATTGAAGAGCTAAACAAACATAAAACAGAGTCTTGTACTAATTATGTCCTTGTGCTGAAAAAGCTTTGCTGAGGAGCCCTTGAGCAAAACAACCAAAATAACATTCTTAAGAGTAAATATACATCTGGAGTAAGATGTTCCTGGAAAATAGGAAAATGTTGATGTCAGCAAAACTATAATACTGCTGTTCAATTAACTTTTTCTGAAAAAAATAATTTTCGTTGACAGTAATTGTGCTGCAGCAGTTTTTTTTTTCTGTTTTTTTTTTCATGACCAAGCAGACGGTTAGCCTCATTTTTCTCAATTCATACAACAATAACGACTGTTCTCAGTAAAACAAATAACAGCCCGAAGAAAAGTCTTCAGAGTGATTATAGGTATGATGATGATGTTGATGGCTACCATCTGTCGGACCTGAAATCATTCTAGATGCTGGAGGTTGTGGTTGATTTTAGCGACTGATTTTTATATCAAGCATAAGAGTGGCAATAATTAATACTGCATTTCTAAATTGTCTATATGGGGGTCTGGCATGAATACATTTATCTCTAACACGTATGTCCTTCAGGGAAATATTTATTATGATTGCATTCAAGTAAACTAAATACAAATTTGTGCTCCTAGCATGTCCCTAACAACTGCTTGTTCCTATCTTGTGTCATAGAAGTGTTTATCCCAGACACTTCTATGACACAAGAATTAACCTAAGAATTAACCAAATGTCATATGATTTCTCTGCAAACAGAGAAGACATTTGGCATTTGGATTATAAGGAGACATGTTTTCATTTCAACATAATATTCCATTTATTCCCTGAATTTGTATTACACTGGTCCCCTCCCTGGCTTTTTAATTGTAACTAGCTTAACTGTAACTGTAGCTTTTTAATTGGTATAGAAGGAATAAAACACCTCATTGGTCCACCAACACATGAACTACACCTACGGACTGAAGCTGCCACAGCTTACAACAGGCCATCAAGTGAGGCTTGTGCTTTTATCCAACACAGCCCAGTGGCTAACCTCGCTGACTAACCCTAACAAGTAAAAAAAAAAAAATTCCCTGCAGGGATCAATACAGTACCACATATAAAAAAAAGGGAAAAAGAGATACATGGTATTTTCTGTAACCATCCTTTTAATACACACAAGAAACCAAATAAAAAGGATTATTTGGAGATTCAGAGGAGTGCATTTTGAATTGCCACCAACAATGACACGCTGTCTCGTTCTGCATTAAAGCTGGTAAACAGACAAACGTACACACACACACACACACACACACACACACACACACACACACACACACACACACACACACACACACACACACACACACACACACACACACACACACACACACACAATCAATCCTGAATCCACCCCCAACTTTGGAACCACACCTAAATTTAATTACATTTCTTTCTCAGTGCTGAACCTTATCTAAAGTTTGGTCAAAATCTATCTGTTACATTACATGTAGTGAATGGAGATGAAAGGAAATCAACTTGTTCATCCAGAGCGTAACCTCGTCATTCTCTTTGTCACTATACCTCACTTCAAGCACTGATACCTGGTGTGTCTCAAGGGTTTGTGGCTTGAAGCATGGAGCCATTTTTTCCTTAATGGACATGCCCTCCACAATGCAGGTACGTATGTAAATATGTTTAGGTATAAGGTAGATATGTTTTCTTGGTTTGACAGTCCATGACATCAGGGTCAGCAGGAGTGTTTGCATACAGCTGGACGTGTCGACTGTGAAGAGCTTTAAAGTGCAATTTTGCTTATTTGCATGTGAGTCCCTCAGTCTGTAGGTGACACAGGCACCTGCACTGACGTTTGAATAGGTTTGTGCATAAATTTGTTTACAGTTGAAGGTGTATTTATGTGTGTGTGTGTGTGTGTGTGTGTGTGTGTGTGTGTGTGTGTGTGTGTGTGTGTGTGTGTGTGTGTGTGTGTGTGTGTGTGTGTATGTGTGTGTGTGCGTCAGTCTGTTTTATCAGTGAGGTTAGGCTGCAACACATTCAATTAGTAATTTTAGTAAAATACAAACTTAACTAGTTACTGGAATTGTAAATATCACCCAGTGTCAGTTGTAGTGGTATTACAGTCCTGTCTGCATACCGCATTATTATTACTGCAGCAGCATGTATGATTGTGTGTTTGTCTTACCGTGTGAGAGAAAAAGAAACAAAGAGAGAGACAGAGGGCGAGAGATAGAGCAGAGAGGGGGAGAGAGAGAGAGAGAGAGAGAGAGAGAGAGAGAGAGAGAGAGAGCAGAGCAAATATAGTATTTGTTTCCAGGAAAGGTGGTGCCTACAAAGGAATCTCATTTCAGCTCATTGCACGCTGTAGGTGGCAAGCCCACATACACGAGGAGCTGTAGCCATTGCTGACTGTGTAAATATATGAGTAATAGTGTTTGTATAGATGTGTAACTTACATGAACACACACACACACACACACACACACACACACACACACACACACACACACACACACACACACACACACACACACACACACACAGGACAGGATCAGATCATAAACAAATGGCACAACCCCTGCAGCACTAAGACTAAAAATATCACAAATATCACATTGATGCAATGATGTTCTTTCTAGGGAGAGTACAGACAAAGAGGGTCATCTTCATGTAACTGCACAGATAACTGCTACCCTTTGTGTGTGTGTGTGTGTGTGTGTGTGCGTGTGTGTGTGCGTGCGTGCGTGCGTGCGTGCGTGCATATGTGTGTTTGTGTGTGTATGTGTGTGTCTGTGCACGCACACAATCATATATTACCTGCTAAAACGCACTGTCCGTTCTGCTTGCTGCCAGTGGAAACAAAGAAAGGTGAATGTTTTATGTCAGCAATGGAGAACTTCAATCTCCAACCATCTGGGAGAGATACACTGAGGAGCTCTTCGCAATGCTTCCTCCAAAAGAAAAAAAAATTAAAAGAAATAAAATGAACAGATTTCTGATTTTTTGGAAGTAAACAACAAAAAACAAACAAACAAACAAAAACAACTCCACCATAGAGAGGGGTTTGATGTGAATGGTGAGAAGGCTACCAGCTGAGGGCAGTGGTGATGAAACGAGAGGCACGACTGCAGAGTAAGTGGATGACAGAAGATATACAAGTATGGAATATATTATGCATGCAAAAGTGAGTCACAGGCAGAAATTTGATTGGATTTGCAATTCCGGACATATTTGTTCCAAGACTCAAAAATCAATGTAAAGTGAAATATTATTGAACGTGTTTTAATCAACCAGTAGAATCCTTTTAGCTTTGTTTCTACCTTACACACAAACACACAACTGCCTGCATCAGCCTCCCATGGTACACACACACACACACACACACACACACACACACACATGTAGATGTGGTGAAGAATGTGGAAATAACTCACATGTCACAGCAACAATACGCTTACGATAAAGGCGCAGTTTTTCCGAGTGTTTTTATGAGATAGTATAAATGTTTAAAACACATCAGAGCACAATGACCGTTCGAGTTTCTCTCGTCTGAGATAGGCGGCCTGTTATCGCTGGAATGCTGCCTTGAACTTGAACACACACACACACACACACACACACACACTCCAGCGTTCACGCACAGAATTCCTCAGCTCTCTCACAACAAAAACCATGCCACGGTAACAGCCGCCCATCGCCGCCCGCCGCCCTGCGCGCACCTGATTGGACACCCTCATTGAGGAGCGCATTACTCCACGGTTCTGATTGGCTCAGAGGTAATGAATCCGTGACTGTTATCCAATGGGATCCAATGAAGGCGGAGCGTGTCTGCTGAGGCGGAGCTCTCCGTGGTACTTAAACGGATCTGATGCCGAGAGAACTAACGTACTGGCACGCACTACGAGCCGGAGTTCCCGGTGTGTGACACACACACGCACACACTCACACACACACACACACACACACTCACACACACACGCATGTGGAGGAGAGAAGGAAGACAAGAGGTAGGAGGTGAGCAGAGGAACCGACAGCCCTCTGAACTAATGGACCATAAGGATATTTAACCATTTGCCCTGGGAGCACACAGGTATTTTTTTTTCCTCCAGTGTCTTTTCATTTAATTTTGTGTAAACACTTTCTTTAAGGCAGGACCTGTTTTTTTTTTTTTTTTTATTCACAGTGTTTGCTCTTCACTCATAACCAGCTGCAGCCTGAGGCTGTTTTGTCTTTTTCCCCCCCCATTCCCTCCTCTCTTCTGCTTGGAAACTGTGGGCTGTATTAAGGGATTAATGACTGACTGTTCAGGGGCAGTGGATCATTGACTGTTAATGAACTCTTCACTGGTCGGACGTGTTGACTGCTGCTGTCTTATCTATGGAGCAAATGAATTTAGATGCGGCCGAGCGTTTGTGCGTAATGCGTCTTGTTCTGTGAAAGGTGGTTGTAGTGACACCCCCACTCTCTCTCTCTCTCTCTCTCTGTCTCTCTCTTTCTCTCTCCATCTCTCACACCTTCTCGCCTTATCCCTCTCAGACACCGCAGTCCATGCCTCTGCCTTGCCAGTTCATTGATGGGAAATCAACTGGATCGGATCACCCACCTCAGCTACAGCGAACTGCCCACGGGGGATCCGTCCGGGCTGGAGAAGGACGAGCTTCGGGTCGGGGTCGCCTACTTCTTCTCTGACGAAGAGGAGGAGGTGGACGACCGAACTCCGTCCGATTGCGGCTTTACTAAGGACCACAGCCCGACCGAGGAAGGGCCTTTCTCGGTCAGTGAGGTTGAGTACTCAGCCTTCTGCTCCCAGGAATGCATCTTCTCCAAGCTGCGAGAGAACGAGGACTTGAACGTCTACTCGGCCAAAACTTTGCTGACAATGTGCAAACCGGGGGACCTGCTGGAGCTGGTGGCCACCGCACAAGCCCCCCACTGGGCGATTTACGAGCAGGACGACCAGGTCATTCATCTGCACAAAGGCGAGATCCGCAAGGACAGCCTGCTGGAGATCAGCACCGGCCGCCACGGGAGGATAGTCAATAGTCGATACCGATACCGACCGCTCCCCCCTGACCTGGTGATGCAGAATGCCGTGGGACACCTCGGCCTCAGCAGAGAGGAGATATGCTGGACCAACTCGGAAAGTTTCGCAGCCTGGTGTCGCTTTGGTAAACGGGAGTTCAAAGCTGGGGGAGAGGCGCACTCAGCGGAGCAGCAGTATTTCCTCAAGGTGCACCTGTCCGGCAGCGGGGTGCACACGCTGGTGTTCCGCAGCCTGGAGGACATGATCCGGGAGAGGAGGCGGGTGGACGCCAGTGGCATTCTCAAAGAGCTCTCTTTGGTTAACGGGGGCAAGGAGTGATCAGGGATTCCGTTTCATATCCGCGCCTCCAAGACTCCCCATCCACCACCACCACCACCACCACCCACCCTCCCCCCACCCTCACGCTCCTTCTCGCCAAACGCGCAAAGGACGCACAGGTTTTTTTTTGTTGTTTTTGTTTTGGCGTCCACACGAACAAACTGAGCGCTCTCGCACAAAAGCCCACGGACGCACAGACTTGCGAGGACCTGTTGACTTTGGAATGTCGGTTTGTTCCGGTCAGACCCCCGGAGCTGGATCTGGACCAAACGCGCTCTGTGGGATTTCCATCAAGACGCACAGTGTTGAAACCTGAGAGCAGCCATATGAACAGACAACGCCCCTTCAGATCAGATACGTGCTGTGTGGGGCGCACGACTTCTACTAAAAAAAAAAACAAAAACCATTGTTCCGAACAGTGAAATCACCTTTACAAACCGCACATATTGCACACGGCTCGGTTTGGTTTTCGCTTTATGTTCTTGGAATAATGGATTGGCCCCTTCTCGGAATAGGGTGCCCGCTGCGGCAGACCAGACGGTGAGACCGGGAGAGGGAGGGATGGGGGTGGAAGATCTGAATTGGGATGGCTCCCCAAAAAAGTCTCCCTTATATTTTTTTACTGGTAGCTTTAAGTCCGGGACTGACCATGACACAGATCCAAGCCACAAATCCATAAACCTCTGACAGCTCCAGATGGTTTCGCAGTTGCCTAAACAAAGCCTTTTGGCTCAAGCTCCCCTTATGCCATAACAGGAAAGCATACGGTCATTTTCACAATGTTGTCATCGTACTCCACAGCACTGGATGTATGTGTAAATTGTATTCATATATTGATTTCAATTTGAGTCCCTTATTTTTGTATTTAAGTTGAGTGGCTTTAATCCTGATCTCTTTTTGGTTTAAATAAATGGAGGTTGGAATATGAAAACATTCAGCTGGTCTGGCAGGGTCTTGTTTGGTCACACATGATTAAGTACACGCAAAACACATGATCTCTCACTCTTTCTCTCTGACACACATATACACAGAGAAGGGTTACATACATGAATTATTTAGGTTTGAATGCCTCCTGACCTGCCCTGAGCCAAATAGGCTTCATATATCTGCACAGAATTTGAATGTAGCAAAATGGTCATCTGCATCAACCCCATAAAGGCTTTATGAGAAAATCCATAAGAAATGTAGGAGTTACTATGTAAAGGCAGCTGCATGGAGTCAATGGGAAATACAGTATTTAGCCAAAGGCTCTTTTTTGGTACAGGACTGTTATCCTGCTGGTATTTATGCAATAACAGCCACGTCGATCTCCTGGTTACATGTTTTTCATTCTTCAGCATTTCTAAAATGAACTTTTCTTCTTTTTGAAATCAAATTTACATCTAAATTATGACTAAGATGTTCTTTGTGAGGAAAACACCTCCTGCTGTTGTGGCACCTGCAGTGTATTGATGTTTTTTACTCCTCGTCTACAGGAGTTAAGGCAGTGCCTCCCTTTTCTCTTGAGATGTGTACTATCAGTGAAGGAGCGATCAATCAACTTAGATGCTCAAAGATGCCGGTTTCCCTTCACTTGGTGCCTACGTTTTTCTAATTGAGTATGAAATGACAAAACAATAGACCTAATGTGTGTCTTTAATCTGCGATTCATTTATTATTGTTTTCATGAGATGAATATCATGTTTCCACTATCAGCTTGTTTGAATCCTCAGCTCCAGATAGTGTTAGCTGTGTGTTCATAAACAGCAGAGCTGCAGCCGACGTGGTTTGAGTCTAACAGCAGTGTGAATGAGTGATGCGGTGGAGGTGATTGCAGGAAAACCAGCATGCGTGCCGTGTTGTCAGTGGTTTTTGTCTCTGGTGGGACTGGTTCGTTTGGTGTGGGTGATGTTTGCTTCCCTGACAAGCTCAGTCAGACACAGATCTCGTGTCTCCTCTGTCTGTGTAAGACCATGTGTGAGTGTGTGTATACATATGAGTGTGTAGATGTTACAGCTTCACACCTCAGATATGGTACAAGTCAAAATAGAGACTTTTTTGTGAATATTTGCCATGCGAAGCTTTTCTCTAGTTTTTGACCAAGCAGTTTTTACTCTATTGACTCCAGTGTGAATCTATTGACACAATCTTCTTGTTAACTCTATTTCCTCCAAGTCTCCTCAGCTTGTTTTGATTGTTATTTCTCCAGTGTTGCCTTATATTGCCTGATTCACTTCACCAAAGCCAAACATATTCATTACATTTCTTGTTCTACCTGCACACAAAATCCTTACCAGCATCAATTTCCACTCTGATCCAACTTGAAAATTGTCAAAAGTGAAACAGTGCTACAGAAGGATGTTTCAGATTTTAAATAGATAATTTCTGATCATTCGAACCTGTTATTGTAAACAACCAGCAACATAATAATCATTTTTACGTATGTTTTGTCCTTTATAGTTGCTCTACTACGTAATATCTGTCAAGACCATTTTAATTGGTTCTATTTTAAATTGAGATTGCCTCAGGTGTGTGTGCGTGTGTGTGTGTGTGTATATGTGCACATGTGTGTGTCAGACACCCTCACTGAGTTTGGAAGTAAGGGCACTAGGGCAGCCGGTGTTTCTGGTCTTTCATTACTTGAGCTTGAAGAATAATTTACTCTTTTTCTCTGTTTGTGTGTGTATGTGTGTATTTCCATGCGTGTGTGTGTGTGTGTGTTTGTGTGTGTTTGTGTATGTGTGGCAGATGATTCCACCATATCTCCCTTCTCTCTCTCTCTCTCTCTCTCTCTCTTTGTCAGGTTATATGTATTGATACACATCGGCCATATGCTGTGTGCATTTACATTCATGAAGGTCTCCATCGTGTTAAAGTAAAGCGGTTACTAGGGAAACTCCAATGCTACCATTGCACCGAGAGAGCCCTGAGATCTGGTCTCTGCATGCCTGAGTGTGAGGCTGTGGAAACCCTCCACAGATTAAAGTCAGCTGTAGCTTCTCATGTCAGACAAACATATGGAAACTAAATCTCTTTGTCTCTCACTCACACCATATCTCACTCCTTTGTGAAGTGGAATGGATGTATTCAATTCGCACTGGACTTTTTGTTCAGAGCGTGTATAGAATATGTGTGTGTGTGTGTGTGTGTGTGTGTGTGCATGTGTGTGTGTGTGTGTGGGTCTGCATGCATCTGGACAACACAGATCCTATTCCTCCTGCTGCTAGCTGAATCAGTGGTCTCAGAGGAGGTATTGTAGGGAGGAGGGGACAAAGCAGAATATCCTGTCTGCTTGATGCCTTCAAGAGGATCTCCCTGTAATCTACACACTGGCCAGAGCTCCCAGTAGACTTAAATGCCTTGTTTTCCAATTTCACCAATCTGTAAGAGATGTGTTTCACTCAACAACATAGACAACACAGCTGGTGATGCAAATGAGGGAGTGTTAAATGGGTTTACATGCCGTTAAACCATTTGTAACATGTTTTTTTTCTCTTAACATCTGTTGTATAATGACTGCATACATCATATGCGGCACTTCACATGTGAAATGGAAACTATAAGGTGGCATTTAAAATTGATTATACACTGAAGGACATTTGCAATTTAAATTAACCTTCTAGATGGCCCTGCTGGATAAGACAAACTAAAATCTTTGTGTAAACCTGGAAGGGGTTGGCCTGAGTATGACGAGTCCGATGCTTGGACAGTCTTTCTTTAAGCTACAGTGCAAAAGCCAAAATTTGTGCAGCTTGTTAGTTAAAAAGACCGATATCAAGTACTGCTTGATTATCCATGGCCTAACTGTATACTAATATGCTGTATTATTCAACAAAAGTTATTAAAATCTCACCACTGAGCTGCATCACTGCTCTGGGTGGCATGCAGCTTTATTATGATGAACGTGAGTGCTCTAGTTTCTTTTGACTCAGTCTCACATAAACCGTCTTGCTCCTTTAAACACCCACTAGAGCAGCAGATCCACATCTAAAATGAGTCCCTGGCAATTATGCTAGTCTCACATGTGAGGAATGTTTGCTAAAAACTACAGCACCCAGCAGCTTTCTCACATTAAGGCTAGACAGGTTTGACTAACACACGCAAATAAAACATCACAAGTGTTTGTTTGCCCCCCAGCCTCCATGGATCAAATGCTGTAGACAATTAAAACCTGTTTTTTTCCGTTGACATTGAGTCCTGTTACCCAGTTTAGAAATGAAAGAGGTAAATTTTCCTGTTTCAACAACTTTTTTTCTTGTTCTAAGAGCAAGGTGCAGTTTTATTTCATGCTTTTGTAAAATAGGTATACCTGTTGAAGAAGTTTGATGAAATAAACAAGATTTAAAAGTATCAGGTAATAAAATAATCAGAGCACTTATCTACCTTCTGCCACTGTGGTTTCGGAGTGTTATGGGATCATTTTCAGGGGACTTGCCTTTTGAAGTCAATATTATTGTCACAGAAAATGTTAAATTCTGTGTACAGCAATTTGCTTTGCTAAAAATCTTAAAGGTCAGTGGCTAAAAAAATGTTTTGGGAGATAAAACCCAACATTAACATTCCCTACAGTCCATAAATTCACTACCCGGAGTGCAGGTGAACATTTTTCTGTGCCTCACTGAGTTTAGGAACAAGCCTCAGGATATGTGCTCTGCCACAGTCCTCTCCTCTATCTCGAGATGCGATTACTAAATGTCAGCGGCATGTTGTCATCAACAACATCTTAAAATGTTTTCTTTTGTTCATTAGGTTGCTCTGCTTCACAAACATTACCTGTCTCTTGGCTCCAAGTGCCCAAAATGAAGGTATTTGTTTGCTCTTTGGAAGAGAACAGAAAATATTCATCATCAACTGATCCAAATATGTCAAAGATGACATTTTGAAATCAAAATTGGAGTAGAATGAAATGGAAAAAATAGACAATGCAAAGGTTATTTCACGTTATTTAGTTGTCATTCACAAAGGTTTGGTATTGTCTCATCACTTTTACCCTCAAATTGTTCATATTCATGGCTTTTAAAAGCAGCTCCTTTCGCTGAAATCAGCTCCATCTAATAGCTTTTCTTTCCATAATAAAATGACATTACTGCTGACGCCTGAACCCATTTCCACAAAGAAAGAATGATCATGGAAAGTAAATGCTTCCTTTCTTTGCTATTGTTTTTTTAAATAACTTTATTAATGAAATATTGCTTCAATTTTTCTTTTGATCAGAAATATGGTTGAAGTTAAAGAGACTCCAGCAGGTCTAGCGGAGGGTGGACCACCAAGTAACTGGTTAAAAAGGGCAAATGCTATACCATAATTTGACCCTGCAGCCTTGACTGTTATATCCACGTGACTCCCTCCTCCTCATTCTCCTCTTCCTCCTCCTCCTCCTCCTCCTTTTCCTCCTCCTCACTTCTTAATGAGTGAGAAGAGCTACCGTCCTCAGGCTGTGACTCAGTGCAATCACACTTTGATTAATGGGAAGAACCTCACATAACCCCGTCTTTCCGATTCTGTGGTTTTAACCCTTTTTTTAAAAAAAGTCAGAGGAAAAGGTTACCATAAATGTCATTATGAGCATTTCACGGCCTTCTGGCTGCCTTGCTCTGAACAACCCACTGCTAAATGTCACTCTCTTAACATTTGTCATGTTATACTCTTGAGTGTTTCTCCAGCAAAGATTTATATTTTACCATTTCATAACTTTACTCTTTACCCCGAACATTTTGCTTGCATCTCTTACAGCTGCACACTGTTGCATAAATTCCTCTTTGGGTTCATTTCCACAAGGCGAGTTTGAACAGAGATCTTTATATCTCTCTCATCAACCTCTCACTGCAAAGGTTCATATAAGGATGTCAGGAGTATCTCTCGCTCTGCAGATAAGGACTTAGGAGAGCTGCGTATGGTCATGTGTGCGGGGCTTTTTAAGAGGTGAGAGGTTGGTGAATGACACTCATCCAGGCCCCGCGGTGAGCAGGGTATTTATGACCACGGCTCCTTTCCAGCTCATTGCAGAAATATTAACAGAAAAAGGATTGGACAATAAAAAAAGAAATATATCAATATTTTCAAGACCTTTGACGAAATACTGAGGAATATGTATTCACTTCAAGATAACATTTTATAATGAGGTAACTGACCACAAAGCAGAACTGTATTAAGCCATGAGTGGCACTGCAAAGCAATACAAAGATGACCAGAGCAGATTACCCTTTCATATCCAGCAGACAGCAACATCACTCTGCTTTAAGCTTTAAGATGTAAATAAATTACATGCTAATGGGAAGAAATCATCTTTTTTTTTTAAATGAGCCACATCAAGGTCAGACTCTCTCTTCATCCAGTAGAAACAGGTTCTACATATGACAGGACTGAGAATGAATGATCTGTTGCTTGACAATAACAAGCAACACTCATCTATTAGTGCTGAAGCTGGTGAGGCAAATTAAATCTTCAGTGGAACAACTTACACACACACACGCAAACACACACACACACGCAGACTAATTTACCGATTAGTGTTTAATAATAATTGTCACCTCCTTCATGTTTACAGCGATGACACAAACACCTGTGAAGGCAAACGCTGAAATTCTCTCACACTGAAGTACTCTGCCATTTTTCTAATCCTTTGATGCAACTAGACTAATTTCCACACTGTCTCTCACCTCTGATCTCCTCCTGTGCTCATCAGGCTTTCACATTCACCACTCAATGACCCCAGCAAGATATCTATTCTCACCCACCATCATTGTCTCTGGACAAAACGTACATCCTCCTCCCTCTATCGCTTTGTGGCTGTCTGCACGCCTCCAAATATATCCTTACTTTTGATATTTACATGTTTAGATACATCTGGAGCATCAGCACTTTGGAAATGCAAACCTTTTGGCAGGACAATATACAAACACCCACACAGTTTTAAAAAAAATCAAATCAAATAAACTATGCAGCATCAACTCTGAAAAGAAGAAAATCTACCAAGCAATAAACTGCAGTGCCTTTGTATTGTGGTGTATGTGTTGGCCAATGTATTCAAGATGTTTGTGCTGTAAACCAAGCTGGGCTTGAGCAGATCTTTTCTTCTGTTCATGAGCATCAAGTATACAGTAAGGGAAACAGAGACATTGAAGGGGACGATTCAGTGAAGGCTGAAGATTTTTCTCTTTGCAATTTACAGTTATGACAACACGGATGTATGATGAAGAAGCCGTTAGTGAATTTGTGTCATGAAAACATGTGTTCAAATCAACACACTTTTCTCCCTCAAACAGATTGGCATATTTCCCTGTTTTGATTAAGAGACACAACGCAGCAGAGCTGGACGGGGTGTCACTGATTTTAAAAGTGTAGGTGATAACTCCAAATATTGGAAAAACTAAAGTTAGGGGAGTTCATCCTAAATTTCCTGATGAAAAATCAGACGGTCAAAGATGGAAAACCGTGAAAGTCAAGTTTTCATTGCAGTCTGGAGCAACATTGAACCCCAGACATGAGCATCTGACTGTCTCATCGATGGATCCATACAGCTAGGATGGTTATAAACACGACCGATGAATGGGGTGTCTATGTCCGGACTTCTTTTTTCTACATGCACAGCTACACTCCGGTAATCAATGGCTATAAATAGTCTGAAAACATGCTTTCATAAAGTGCAGACTATTTTTAACCACTACATCTGTAAATGATAAAGCATACTGAACACAATTCCTGCCAGTTTCCCTTTTATGCCCACCCCACAAAAAAAATACACACACATACACCATTTCACATCAGAAACAGATGTGAAATGGGGAAAATAAACTCCCTTTTCCTTCCTTCGAGTACCTTTATTGATCAATACAGATAATGTATTTTAGAATTGGTTTTATTTTCATTGCAAAAGCAGCAGTCCATGCTGCTTTAACTATTGTCCTCTCCTCTAGGCGAAATCTCTCTCATCACACACCAACCACAGGTCCAGAATTGTGTGTGTGTGTGTGTGTGTGTGTGTGTGTGTGTGTGTGTGTGTGTGCGTGTGTGTGTGTGTGTGTGTGTGTGTGTGTGTGTGTGTGTGTGTGTGTGTGAGTGTGTGTGTGTGTGTCTGTGTCTGTGTGTAAGGGCTGCAATTGTGGCGTGCGAGATCATCCATAAATTATTGTATGTGCACGAGAAAAAGCATAATCTGCTGGTAATGGAACATGAAACCGAGCAGAAAATTGCAAAAAGAAATGACTCCTAGGGAGGGTGTCAGCTCTGATGAAATAAAGCCCTTCATGTGTAGACTAATAAAGGCAGCCAGAGGGGCTAATGCTGTCTGTAATCACACCTTTATTCTGATACACACAGAGGAAAAAAACACAAGTACAAAAGGTTGGAACACTGTTAAATATTCAAAAATGACCTGGTAATTAATGATTAAAGATTTTGTTCCTTTTTGGTGTCGGCGAGCCTCTGTAAGAGCACAGTTTCTCCCAACGGACTTAAAATACGAGGTGTCTGGTTTTCACATTGAAGCTAACAGTGATCAATAACACAAAAATGTGATTTATTTGTTTTTTTCTTCACCTGTAGGGGGGAAAAAAATGTCAGAAATACTGTATCTTGCAACATGTCCTCCCTAATAAATCAGGAGTAGATTTAATGTTGGAAGCTTTACAAGAAAATATCATTACCACACAGACTTTGTCCAACTTTTGGGTTTAGTGCGTTTATCATCTCACCATACTGAAACACTGATATTTGAATGAAGAGTCAATTATCTCATCATTTTAATAAATCACACTGAAATGTCAGTTATGCTGTGTGTGTGGTTGAAATGAAATTCAAGCATAGAACAATTAATGGTCCTCATAGCCTGTACAGGTAACATTGGGTCATGTTATGGTAAAGTTCTCTATTTCTGTCTTCTCTTTCTGGGAAGGAAGAAAGTAGTGGATAGGAAGCATCTTAGGGATCATTCAACAGGGTGTTCTGCTCCGCTGTGTGCTAAAGACTCCAGGTTACAATAGCTTTTATCAATGAAGTACCTGTAGTTGTACCATCATTCAAAGACTTTCGCCAACCTCATCTTTCATAAGAGAAGACATGTAGTGGAAGCTTCAAAGAACCCACGTGGACTTACAGACCTGTAATCACTCCCCTACTTCAGCAACTAGAGCACAATTTGAACTGGAAATTCTATCTGGCCTATCCTTCACTCTCTCTCTCTCTCTTTTCCTTGCCCTGTCTCTCTCCCCAGTAACTTTCCTTTCTCACCCAACCGTTCAAGGCGGTTGACCGCCCTCCAGAGTTGGGTCCTGTCTGGAGTTTTTTCCTCAACATTTTTTCCCGGCTGCTGTCGCTTATGCTTGCTCTGGAGGGTACTGTTGGGTTTCTCTGTCTGTTGAAGCACTTTGGAATGTCTGCTGATGTGATTAAACACTACATGAATAAAGGTTGATTGATGATAATTTGGCTGGATTTGACATAGCTTTTGCATTTGATTGCTTTCCCTTACATGATGCACCATTCAGGGCAGTGGAACACCACATAAAAATGCTGTGGCTTAGTCTTCAGTATGACACACACCAGTGGGGATCCTCTCACAAGAGATCAAGGACAGGATGTCTTCACCTCCTCAATATAGCAGCAATATTTTTAAAAAAGTACGGCTGTTAAAGCAGCTTGGCTGTTTGTGTGTTTTGGACACTGATAAGCCCTGTCTGAGTAACTCATTGATGCAGTGACAGAAATGATTCTCTAACCAAACAGCATTCTGTAACAATTTTTATGACCTGTTAATATCGGCTCAGTCACTTGGAACCTTAACAGAAATGGAACTTAAAAGTGTCAGGTGTTATTTTTTTCGTTGTAGAAAACTTGAAGAGGCTGAACATGGTCGGCAGACGAGTAGAAATGAGGCTTTTTGTCTTTAGGTCACAGTTTGGATTTACACCTTAAATGATGCAACAGAATAAAATTATGATAAAAGAAAGAAGAAAGAAAGTGAAAGTGTGCGACACAGAAATTCCTCCATTCGAAGGTGAAGTTTGAGTTTCCTTTTGTAGTGTCTGCCCTTCATCATTAGTGCGGGGACTATACTGCTGTTATGTGGTGCCACATGGGGTCTCTGCTCTTTAAACCCACCCCCTGTCTCTTCCAGTCTGAGTCATTAGTGCTGATGGGCTGGCTAGAATTGACTCAGCAGGGGGGATATGATTGGACAAAACTATATTCAACAGCTATAATTGACTGACCTGGCCTTGAATGGCGCTGCTCCACTTGATTTGCCAAATGACCTTGTGTCAAAGAGATTGGTTGTTCCGGACAGCTCCTCCATGAATAGCCCAAGAGTGTGTTAGCATGTGTTGGGCGCTGTCAACCTACTGTGGCTAAATAAAGGTTAAAAACAAACTGAAAAAGGATTGTTTGCAACCATCTGGCGCTGGCAGTTTCTTAACAGCAGCAGATGCAACTCATACCGTCCCAAAGGGATACCAGCCAGCCAGTTTTTCAACAGTGTGTGGTGGAGCATAGAAAGAAAAAAAAAAAAACCTCATTCTGACACCCAGGAAAGAAAGAGAGAGCGAGAAAAGGAGGGAGCAGGGAAGAGGAGAGGAAGTAAAATATTGATGAGAAATGTGAAGCACAAAATAAAGCAGCTCTGAATTTCCAATGAAGGGCAAAGGATACAAACACACACACATGCACACACACACAGACAGACACACACATGTTCAGGGTGTACCAAGGCAGTGAGAGACTGCAACATCCCGCGACATCTTCACATTTTTGTGCTTCTAGCTTCCTGAAAATGTTGCTTTTTGTTTTGTCGTTACATCTCAGCAGGTTTCCGAGATGTGTACCTAAAAAGGTATAACGGGGAAAATCCCCATGCCTCCATCAATATACCATTTGTTTTGTCTTTCTATCTTATCTGGCTCCTGAGATATGTGCAAAAATTGCACAAAAGTTAAAATTTGACGTTGGCCAAGTTTTCTCAAGGTCAAGGTTGTCATCTCATTTCCATCCCCTTTGCCGCCGGAGTAATGTGCTTTTTCTTTCTGCTTTTTATCTGCAACAGTTGCGAAGATATTTGGTGGATGGATGGACAAATACAATACATCACCGCTTCACGGGATGTAATAATAAAGTAGATGGGTAAATGACACACAGTGGTCGAGTGGTAGAGAAGTGGTCTACCTATCAGATGGTCGGTGGTTCAATCCCCACCCCGTCAGTGCACACATTGAAGTATCTATGGCAAGATACTGAAAGTAATTCCCAAATGAGTGATTGTGTGAATGGTTGCTGCTCATGTCGCCACTGCTGCATGAGTGTTTGTGTAAAATGGTGAAAGCATTTATTGTAAAGCAGTTTGAGCGGTCAGTCAGACCAGGAAGATGCTATAGAAGAAAAAGACCATTTACACACAAACTGTTATTCAGCCCGTAAATAAATCCCATCCACCTGAAGTCCTGTGTACCACCATGGAGTAGGAACTGGCTACCTTCCCTACTTCCTTAGATGTACACAGTTAATGTAGTTAAAAGCTATCCTATTTCATGACCTACAAGTCAAACCCATTTACTGGCACTATGTCAGTACCGTGGTACACTCTCAGCTCATCAAGTTCTTGAAAGCTGAACAATGGAAGTGAAGAAAGACGACACAACAAGTTGTGTCTAATATATGTTTATTCCCACTCTACCACTAACTCATGCTTATCTAACACCAGAAGAAGAATGCACATACGTGTGGTTCACATATTGAGGTCCAGTTGACCTTTAACTACGCTTCAACAATAACTATTTGAAACTATTTGAATTAAATCAGACATCAAGATGCAGAGAGGAAAAGTACTTAATCTGTGTTTTTCTCATATTTTTTATCTCACTGTAATGCTCAACCTTCGATATATTTGAAGTAATTAATTTGTTTTACAAATGAAAGACAGCAATGGCTGTCAAGAAAACAACAGATAAGGTTGTGGTGCACAGATCCTGCCGGAAGCCAATTACTCAGCCCACAGAGGTCCACAATTGTCCACCATGGAAAATTTTAATGTTTTTTTTTTTCTCAGCTTAGATATCTGAGTTTGACCTTTAAATGTAATACCTGAAACTGTTCATTTGGCTGCATTTCTGTTGTTTGTCTTGGAGAGTAAACGTTGAGATTTACAGCATCTCTCACGTCAGGAGAAGCTGTCAAACATCAGCTCTAAGGTTACATTTCAGCCTCAATAATGAGTTAATTTTACACAATGAACTCAATGAATTACCTGAGTTTATTGTGACTCAGGTCATGTGACCTGAGCATGAAGCCTTTCAAGCAGTAAAAACCTGCATCTGAATGAGTTTCAGAGAAAACAATGACCAGAGTTCACACACAGATACACATTCACTGTGATGGAGCAAAATCCCCATCCAGCCACAGCCAAGTGCAGTTAATTGCTTCTGAGAATGGGTGATTGGGTGATTTTTACCACGGCAGGATCAAACGGGGAGAGAGGATGACGAGGGAGAAAAGGGAGAGAGAGATAAAAACAAAAACATCAACCTGTCACGGAGGAGCAATTAAAAGGTTGATTAACTCCTAACCATTGCCAGACTTTGCCTCTGTGTGTCTGTTTGTGTTTGTCTGGGTGAGTGCGCACCTCCCTACTCGTCCTCTTGCAGGATTAGCGGGATGGACGTTGCAACCCTTTGAAGCAAGTTTCAGAACTGACAAAGTTGATAAAACTCATGGAATAGCTTAACTTTAAAAGGATTTAAATTTACAGTCGCTTAACAGCTTCTCTCTGCTCTCGTCCTCGTTGATTCCTCTGAGATAAAAGTCAGACTCCATCTGTCGTCCACAAAAGCACAGAAATAATGGGATTATTTAAAATTCCATCGGAGTTTCTTCATTTTGCTGTAAAAGATTGCTGTTTTAAATCGTGTTGTGTTCAGACCTTTACAGTGGGCTGGCTGTGGGACAGGGAAAGGAAAGAGACAATTATTAGTGTTAGCTTCAAGAAAGCAACCAGATTATCTTCTTATAAATAGATGCACATACCTGTGAAGAGATGGTAAGCCACATACCTTTTACACACATACTTCTGTATCTCATGTTATATGTTATGAAGTATTAAATAACTTACAGTATGTGCTTTTGGTCATTTTTATGTAGTTAGCAAATCATTTTGGGTCATAATGGGTTTTTTTAAGAACACTCGAAGTTGTGCTGTGACCAGACAAGAAGGAGCTTTATCTACAAAGTTTAGTGATGATTCTTAATTTCAACAATCTAAGATAAACAATTTTTACCTTAGCGGTGGTCAGATAATACAAACATAAAACATTTATTTATAACATTAATATAACACTCCTTGGTAATTTAGTCCTCAGAAAAAGCCCACATAGGATTCTGTTTTAGGATGGATGTAGGTATCAGAGATATTCCAGAAGCTCTTGTTTTACCGGTCACTCTACATCCCTACTCTCACCTATGGTCATGAGCTTTGGGTCATGACTGAAAAGACAAGATCCCTGAAACAAGCGGCTGAAATGATTTTCCTCCGTAGAGAGGCTGGGCGCACCCTTAGAGATAGGGTGAGGAGCTCGGTCACCAGGGAGGAGCTCGGAGTAGAGCCGCTGCTCCTCCGCCTAGAGCGGAGCCGGATGCCTCCTGGACGCCTCCCTGGGGAGGTGTTCCGTGCATGTCCTACCGGGAGGAGACCTCGAGGAAGACCTAGGACACGCTGGAGGGCCTAAGTCTCTCGGCTGGCCTGGGAACGCATCGGGCTCCCCCTGGAGGAGCTGGAGGTGGTGTCTGGGGAGACGGAAGTATAGGCATCCCTCCCTAAATTGATGCCCCTGCGACCCAGCTCCGGATAAGCGGTTGATGATGGATGGATGGATGGATGGATAGATCTTCCAAGAACTAGGATTGTCAGCTTATGAAAAATATTTTGATTTTGGAAAAGACAGTATGAGTATTTTTTGTTCCAACTGCTTCTCACAGATTACAGATTCTAGAGCTCCGTGTTGAATAAAGGCAAGGGAACATAGGCAAGTGAACATAGGCTTCTCCACTTATCCAAGAGGTTTCTTCACTTCTGAACAGCTGGTGGGGCGTTCCAGACTTAACTACCATGATCCGAATGACTGAAAATCCTCACAGATATATAGAGTCATGCTTCGCCAGGCTCCACACATATATAACCATGACACTCTGCTGTGCCCTCGGATATTTGGAGTTTCATACAAATGTCATTTTTTTTGTGGTTTCCATGGAAATGTGATTTTATGGTGACTTTGAAGGTTGGTCATCTTCTCTATAGTATATATCCTCAACAAAACACGGTCCTCTGGGCTCACCCAAGGACTAGAGGACATTTGTTGTACGGTGTTTTGTCTCCATTGTATAAGGATGAAGGCAGAAATCTCACAAGGGATGCCTCAAAACATGGAAAATAAACCAAAACACAATCAGTTAAACAGCAACAGAAATGAGAGATATTCTTATATCAATAGTTATTGTCTACTAGGTGATACAATCCTCAATATGCAATGAACACAAGGTTTTCAGCTATGTTTTATCGTCTGATCACTTTATGCATGTAATAAAGAAAACATCATCTCCATCTCTTGGCTTTTGCTGCTTAAAATTCAACCACTACCATTTTACCTCTAGTGTGACTCATTTTTCAGAATTCAAATGGCTTTTTTCCTCAAACTTTCCTGTCAAACACAGTTGTAAAATGATCCCGGAAGAAGACTGGTTACCTTAGCAACCTAGTACCTTTTGTTTCCTTTGAATCACTGCAAGAAAATGTTGACAACAGAGTGATAATGAGATGGTAGGCAGATAGGCTGACAGGAGGGTAGATACATAGTGAAGACAGGCAGGCAGTGAGGAAGGTATAATCTGTGCATTGGTAATCCAATTAAATTTACAGAAGAGCTTTCCCAAACCCCAGAAAATATAGAAAAATATAAGGACAAATGGACTGAGCAGTGGTGTAATTTCTGAGAACCCCTTTTACCCGCGATGCAGAAGGAATGGCTGAAGACGAGATAGAGACATAGGAAATGGCGACTGGAGACATGTCAATCCAACTTGTCGTTTTTTGACTTATGTTGCATCTGGAGCCAAATAACAACTTAAGCCAACATAAGTTTTTACATGGTATCAAATGCAAAGATCCTAAAATGCAAATGTCAAAAAAAGCAGGTGTCAATGTTTTTAAAAATATATGGCTATGCAAGGACAAACACTTCAAAGCAAGTCTTTCAGATGCAAACGCATAATTCTGGTGCTAAATAAAAGCTATAGCAACTTTTTCTCTCTGCTACCTCTCCCTGTCTCTCTTCCTCAGGCACGCAGCAGCATACAGACAGTTACTGAATACCCAGTGGAAGACTGCTGTCTAGCGAGGCTCTCTACGCTGCTATAAATCAGACAGCTTTCAGAGACTCACCACCTGGCCAGCAACTGATAGGGAAAGAAAAAGGAGCAAGGCCCAAAAGAGCAATTGCAACAATAGATCTGGTCTAATGAAACAATGGAGACAAGAAAAGAGGAGGGACGAGGGAAAGGGCAACAAATGGACACTGATAAAAAGCCAAAGTACACCGAGTGCATCTCTGCTGTTAAAAGGGAAGCGCAACTCAATTCCACAATTTACATATTTCTTTCCTCACAGCCCTTGCAGTTCATATTAGTTTAGACCATAAACATGTCTATGTTTATCCCAAGATGATCACACAGAGAGGATGTAGATGTGCCCATTCGTTCTGTTTCCACTTAATTGAATGGATGATCAGAGACGTAATGAGCATCTCTAAGAAATTCTCATTTAAGTAGAGAATGAGTGTATTGTTCCAGCTCTCTGTAGCTGGGTAGATATTCACCGGAGCTCAAACTGTCGACATCCCCTCCAAGCTTGTATCATCACATTTTACAAGGGTCACTCCTCTCTTGCCTCTAGCTATGACTGCTGTTTTACAGAGTGTACCGTCCTGATGGGAATGCTACATTCAGGTTCTGCAGAGATGTGCCCTCACAACTAGCACAGGCAGAGCTGCTCTTCTAATTTGTAAATCATGTTAAATCAAGGTCTAATTTTGATGGAGTATCTCTAATTCTGCATGCTATTGAGGTTATTAATTTCAAGATCAAAATGGAATATCTGCAGTACATGAAAATCCTGCTTAAATCTCCCTAAAGCTACAACACGGTGCTCTTTTAGGTAAAGCGGATCACATTTAGTCTTTCTGCTCTCCTGACACAGCAACTTCAAAGCCTTTCCTGCAAGGAGAGTGAACGGTATAATTAAAACTAGACAGATGATAGAAGTGCAAACACTTGCTGGTAAATGGCCACCTTAGCCTCTCTGACGTGACATGCTGTCAAACCATGTCATCCATTTGTACATAATAGGATGGTAGTAAAAATGACAACACAATGATAGGTAATTGTGCGGAGGTGGGAGCTTGTATGTAGAGAATGTCAGAAGTGACAATGAGGTGGATCGATGGATGAAGTCCTGGATTGTTTAAAGTGGTGAGAAACAGCTGTCTTGATAGAACTTCCTCAACAGACTTCTAGGAAGAGGTGTTTTTCAAGATTTCGTTTTAGCCAACCAGGATGTGACACAAGGGTCAAAAAACACCTTCTTAGCCAGTCCCTGTACAATTACTGTGAACTAATGCTGTAATTTTTAGGTACAATTACATAATGAGGAGACTTGGAGGAGTTTAACACTTTCTGCGTGCTGTCTAGTCACTTCTGAATTTATGAAAGGTTAGCTTGGGTCGCTATAAGTCTCCTGAACAGTCGTGGAACACCCGCAAACATGATTTCATTTAATCAAGGAAATGCTTGATCGACAGCTCTCTCAGTCTTCTGCTTATCTCAGAGAAGGAGTACCACATATTATGTGATTTTTTTTTTTAAATCAACATTTGTCTCGACAATCAGGCAGATATCCTCAATTACCTGAAAAATTATGATTGGAAATCCATGTATAAGATGTCTCTTTCTTCTCTTCCACTCAGTAAATCAGAATATTCTCTAGTATTTGTCTCTACAAACCTGCATGATTCAATATATAAATGTAAAAATTTAAGATTTATATCAGAAAACACACTCTATGGACAAAGTATTGAGAGTTAAGCGGTTTCAATCAGAGCCATTGCCAAAGATGCTACCATAGACATACACAACAGTTATATATGGACGTTGCTTAGTGAATTCAGACTGTCATAAGATACAGGTACGATATTCTGGTGTCAACTGTAAGTAAATGTTGAGTCAATGACAGCTCCAAACTTCCTCTGGCATTAACATCAGCACAAAGACTGTGCTGAGAGCTTCATGGAATGGGTTTCCATGGAGAGCAGCTGCATGAAAGTCTTAAATCACCAAGCACGATGCCAAGCGTCAGATGGAGCGGTGTAAAGCAGCTGCCACTGGACACTAAAGGAGTTGAAACATGTTTTATGGGGTAAAGAGTCATGCTTCCCTCTCTGGCAGTCTAGCGGTTGAGTCTGGGTCTGGGTCTGATTTGTGCCAGGAGAACGTTACCCCATCAGAATGTTAGCAGAGCAGGTAGGATGATGATATGGGATTGGTTGAGAGAGAAAGGTAGAACTTAATTGACCTGTATAGAACTCTGAAATCAACCCCATCAAATTACTTTTTGGATGAATTGTAAAATATTTGCCCAGACACACTCCAGATGAATCCCAGAGGAGTGGAGGCTGTTACAAAGTGGACACCAGCTGCTCTTTAATGACTTAAAAGTTTGAATAGATTGTCCTAAAAAGTCCCTGTAAGGGGCCAACCCAAAACCAGATGCATGCAAGTTTTAAAGGTACACGTTACCTTAGTTCAGCCCAGTTGAAATTGAAGTTTTCTATCATATCTTATATACAGAATTTTTCTTTAAGACTGTGACAAAACCAACATCTGTTTTAGCAGGATAATGAAGACACTCTCGGTGGATTTGTATGTAAACAACAACAACGACAACCATAATTTAACTCGAGAGATCTACGGCCGCCCAACTCCTTGTTGTGATGTATCCTGTGTACTCACCAACATCTGACTCAACTGCACCCCCACAAACAGTCAGGAAATTGCACTTGCAGGCAAGGCCATGAGGCTCGGGTTAATTGACTATTAATGGTGTTTGTTGCCTGTGTTAATCACACAATTCCAGGCATTTCCCCAGTGTTCAGATCAGCCTCAGTGAGCAAAAAAACTTCAAGTTGAGAGAAAACAGAGGGAAGATGGAAGTTAAGAAATACTACCGATAGAAAAACAAAGCAACAGGACTGTGATCAGATGTGATGGTTACTGAATAGAGCTCTGACTGGGGTCTGCTTCGTTCTTCCAGGTGACTTCAGTACTCACACGAGCAGCAACAGTGAGACCTGGAAGCATTAGGATGAACACACACACACACGCACGGGTACACCTATACACACATACACACACCCTTCTTACAAATCAAATCCTGTAGAATTTTAATCGACATTTTATCACAACTCCTTTGTCTTTGTACAAACCTCTCAAAATTCATCATATAATTTCTCCACCATCAGAAGAAAATAATATGCGTCTGTCTAACCCAATGAGACCTTGTATCACCATGCCTATGCAAATTAAGAGAAAAAAATACAAATAATGCATGTAAATATGGGTATGGAGTAAACTTTTTGCAGAACTTCACAAGGCTAAAGCATACAGCTGGGTACGGGAAATATCAAACAGCTTTTAAAGCACAAGCATTTTTAATATTCCATCTAGCGTGCACCTTTGGAAAGGTCAGTGTTGCGTTATAGCTTCTGTGAGAGAGAGCCACCTGCTTGATTATAGCTATCATCCTTTCAGCTGGCCTAGTATTGACAACACATTTACAAAAAAAAAAAAAAAATGTAAACACACCACACAAGATTCATTACTGATCAAATATTTATAGAAGTTGGTCCTTTAAAGGCAATGAAAGTTTCCCACACATTGAAAATATAAATGCTTTTGTTTTGATATTGACGATTGATGATCTCTCAGAAGCCTCATCTTTAGCAACAGATGACTGAAATAGGGTTACTGTGAATGATCCAACAGAAGGTTTTTAAACATCTGTGCGTGCTTTACTTCATATTTCATTTTTTAAAAATTGTTGGATTTTGATCCCACATTTTCTTGTTTAGATATCTGATTGCATGAAATATCAGATACTTTGGGTTGTTTTTAAATACACTTACAATGGCATTGAAATCAGATGTGACCAGACAGAGAATTGACACTATCGCGTCCAGTGCAGTGCTGAATGTGTAGCATTAGGCTATCTGTTATTAAAATAATCAACTCTAATGAAAGTTCAACCAGGAAGACTGAGCTCAAAGTTCATGCTCTTTTTCATCTCTTTCCTTCAGTCTGTCTATGTCTTTATGTTGACCCCCCTCAGCTGTCATTCTACACTTGTTTAAACTATAAAATTAATTTTAAGAAATACATTTCTTAGTAAAATAATTTTTACTTCCATATAAAGAGCAATGCCACAAGCACATACAACATGGGAGACCCAGGTTTTCAGATCAGGACTCAGAGTCGACCTAAAGGATAAGAGACAAGCTCCTGAAGTTAAAGTCATCAAGCATTGTGTCTCAGAGAGGACAGATGGTTTGACAGACCAGTGAACGAAAACAGTGGTATCAAATGGAAGTCATGTCATTCCTCCCCAGACAGCTTCACTACAATTTACAATTTGAATCATGCGACACCAACAATGGTGTTGGGGTAGGTAGACAAACCAGATTTGACTGCTATGATCCTAACAACCCACAATAATGTTGGGGATGTTAATGGGTCACATGGGACCTTAACAACTTATGAGGTGTTGATGACCTCAAGAGGTTTCACCAGGAAGTCTCCATCGGGTGTGAATTAGTTCATTTGTGTTTGCATTTTAAACCTTCTTTTAGCTGTATGAATAAATAAGTCTTGTCTTCTGTTTGGCCTTCTCCAAATGAAATAATGCCATTGCTTTTCACATCATCATAATCATATTTATTAAATGTCCTGTTGTAGAAATACATTCTAATCATTAATAGTTTTCTCCATTGACTGGAATGATAAACCAGATAAACAATAATGGTAACATGTTTTTGTCCTATGATTATGCATACATTTGAGTTGTATATTAAATTATTATTATTTTTATTATTAACATGTGGGCAGTGAAAACATAAAACAGTATTTTATTTTGTTTCTACGATGTTACAATAAACCACCTTTGTGAATAAAAAAACTTCTCACTCTTCAATGGTTTCCAAGGTCTTCAGTTCATGGATCCAATATTACATTCTAGTCTATACAAAGCAAGTAGATGAAATACTCTGAATGTATGTTTCCAGCGAACAACTTGCAGAGAAAAACACAGAATTCCATCTTCTATATCTTGTAGCAGCACACGGAAGAATGAGAGAAAGCCTTGCCACATGGTGCAAAGACAATCAATTGAGGGTCAGTATCGGACAGGAACGGGTAAGAACTGTCAATAAAGTTGTCCATGTTCCAAACTTAGCAGTATCAAAGTATTGATAAGCTCTTCTACAAACAGCACTGGTATTAAGGGAATGCTAATTTATTGTAACTGTTCTGGCTTTTTAAAATGTTTGGTGCTGAGTTCAATCCATGGGGGAAGGGAAGTGTGATCCATGTGACAAAAGTATTTCAGACACCGAGTCTCATTACAGGGTGAGAAATTGAATAAAAATGAATGTAAATACAATTTGTTTAAAGGTTTTTGTACAGAGAGAAAACACCACAACCATCATGCACCACATAAAGACAACATTTGATAAAAATGAAGATGTACAATGTGTTTGACATCTTTATCAAGGCACCTGCTGCAATTGATGTGACGTCGTCAGTAACAATTTGTCGTCATAAAAACATGACCGTGTCATGTCAAGGTCTAATACACTATCCAATCCTAAACCAGCTCACAATCAGCAGATCATTCAGGTGATTCCCTTCAGTACAGTCAATTGGCATATTATTTACACAGTGCTGCTTTTAATTGTTTTTCCCATTGTTTTTCTTTTTCTACTTCCAACCAATCTCCTCTCTTTGATTCTGCTTCTGACTTAATCATGTCTTTGTTATCATTGATTGTTGTTGTGCTCTGAACGGAGGTTAGACTGAAATCAATGTGCTCTCAACGTGTAAAATGACTCAGTAACTCGGAACACAGTTAGCACTGGTTTACCAATCACTACCATTACTTACTAATTGAGGTAATACCCTCAGAACCTTAAGTTAGAGCATCAAAGGAAATTATATTTTGAAGATTGAGTCAGCAAAAATCAATCACATTATTTTAGACTGTGTCTTTCTGTGTCCAAATTATGGAGAGAAATAAGATGAGAGATGAGAGTAACAAAATTAATGTCAGTCCTACAGTAACAGTAAGGAATAAAACAAAACCAGCAAACTTCTAGTGCATGTTGCATGCTGCTGTTTGCCATTTCAATTCATTGAGTTAATTAAAAGAAGAAAAAAAACATGTAAATGCTAATAGTGGAGTTTGCAGGGCAGGTGACATGTAGCTGATGTGGGATATTGACCTTTGATGTAAAAGATCCTCACATTAGGCATCGATCTGAAATCTTGTGAAAACTGATTTACACATGATCTAAATATCTGTAAATTTTTTAAGGTTACAATTTCCAATTACAATAGGTTACAATCTCTTCACTCTTGAGTCCAACTGGCCATTGGTGCCATTCAAAGAGTTTCACTGCAGGTGTTCTTGGACTGAGGCATTCCAAAGACTGGCCTCCAGCAACGGCCTATGTCAGCACAGCAACATTAAAATGGAGATATTCAATACAAGTCTCTCCAGGTAAGTGTGTTTCTTTTTATTGATAATACATTAGCCAGGGCTTCCAATAATGAAAAAAATGGTTTAAATAAGGGTTTGAATTAAATAGAGAAACATCCATGGATGCCAACTGAATTAGTCATTGGAGAGCTTCCTTGATTTGGCTGAATTCAAATAAAGCTTTAAGCCAGACCATGATCAACACCTTTCCTCTATTAATAGTGTTATGCTTTTCTTGAGACAGCTTATTGTCATTCTTAACAGAATTGGATTGAATTTGTGTGAACAGATGGAAAAAATCTAGATCCCCTCATGTTTGAATCATTTGAAGTTAACACCCTTTGATTGGCTGTGACTCCCTGAGGAACAGAGGCCGCAGCCACAAACGATCCGGCGAGCTGATTCTGTTTGACTCCATTGATTGGTGGCTGCAGAAGATTATGTTTGATATGTGGGCATGCATTGATCTGTGAGGGGGTGGGATTTTTTAATTCAAAGTGCGAGTATGAACATTAGTGGAAGAAAACAAAAGATAATCCCCAATGTTGGATGGTTAAACCATTAAGAATTTTATAAACAAAGTAAAAGAACCTTAAAATCTATTCTAAATGGTGTTGGGAGTCAATGGAGTGAAGCTAAAACTGAGATAATGTGCTCTATCCTTTTGTTTAGTTTATTGTCTAGCAGCACAGTTCTCAATAAATTGAAGTTCTTCAATTGACTGCTTTGGGGGACTGGTTAAAAGAGCATTAGAATAATCTAATCCTGCCACTAATCTGTCTACAAATGGGTGAACGCTTGTCTTGTAAATTGCTTTGATTGACCAAACTAGAAAATTGCAACGAGACCATCCACCATTTATAGCATCCAATAAAGGTTCGATTGACAATAGGGAATACAACATCATTGGAAGCTCTCAACTGTAAGATATATTTAAAAATACACAAGACTTTCTTTCTGAATGAAGCCTTCAAACTAGATGGAATTCATTAAAGGAGCAAAGAAAATTTTCAAAGGCGGGGCATGTACAGTATAGATATGTATATAAGACAAAATAAGGTTTAAACTAAGACTTTTAGTCAGATATTAGGTTTGTGTAAGTAGACTGGTGTTGCAGGAAATGACCATTGATTGTGACATCTCGAAGAACTTAACTGCCTCAAGTCATGTTCAGACTTCTGGAATCAATGACATAGGCAGACATGCTCAGTCAGCTGGAAGGAGCGATGGAGCACTAACGCCTCTGACAAAGGAAGTGAGTGGTTATGTTGACCCAGACGCTGACTCAGACACAGGGAAGCTGACAGAATTAATGCAGGTGCAGAACAGATAAAAGAATATTCACCAGTGACACCGAATCATCAGCATCTCCCTAGTTTCCTCAGAGACAGAGAACTAAAAGCTGTGGCAGCTGAAGCTAAAGAACTACAGGACTGAGGATCTAACTTGAAGATGATTCTGAGCCCTTAAAAAGCAAACCCACCTGTTTAATTTTTCAAACTCAGTCTAAAACTGTGGTATAATGTCTGCTTTGAAGCTGAAAGATGGAAACTTGAGAATTATTTCATAAATATTTATATGTAATATAATATTTTGGTGCATAGATGTTGGACATGTACTCAGCCTCTTTGTGTAACCTTTGGGCCTTTTGGCTAAGTCGGGAAATCGTTAAATCAACCTTGGTTTTGGTAGTGTTTTTTTTTTAAGGTGCTTCTATTCAGTCAAATATTCAAACCCAAGATTCAAGACATTAGACAAAGAACTAGACACGACATATCAATAACAAGAATCATACAAGGATAAAACCCAATGTAGCCACAAGAGAACACAAGCCAGTGTCTTATTGTGCCGGTCCCAAGCCAGGACAAATACAGAGGGTTGCGTCAGGAAGGGCATCCAGCGTAAAACCTTTGCCAAATCAAAGATGCGAATCAAACCTATGACTTCCATACTGGATTGGTCGAGGCCCAGGTTAATAACGACTGCCATTGGCGCTGTTGACCTACAGGGCGCTGGTGGAAATTGGACTACTGTTGGTCGAAGAAGGAGAGGAGGAAAATGTGCTCGCACGAAGAGAGAGAAGAGGAGCGCCAAGAGTATCGGACTGAGAGTAGGGACATTTAATGTTGGAACTATAACAGGAAAAGGTAGAGAGTTGGTTGACATGATGCAGAGGAGGAAGGTAGACATACGGTGTGTCCAGGAGACCAGGTGGAAAGGTAGCAAGGCTAGAAGTTTAGGAGCAGGGTTCAAGTTGTTCTATCATGGTGTAGATGGGAAGAGAAATGGAGTAGGAGTTATCTTGAAGGTTTGTTAGGAATGTCCTGGAGGTAAAAAGAGTGTCGGATAGAGTGATGAGTCTGAAGCTAGAAATAGAAGGCATGATGCTCAATGTTGGTAGTGGGTATGCTCCACAGGTAGGATGTGAGCTGGAGGAGAATGAGAAATTCTGGCTGGACTTTGATGAAGTGATGCAGAGCATGCCTAGAAGTGAGAAAGTAGTCATTGGTGCAGACTTCAATGGACATGTTGGTGCAGGGAACAGAGGTGATGAAGAGGTGATGGGCAGGTTTGGTATCCAGGAGAGGAACGCAGAAGAACAGATGGTAGTTGACTTTGCAAAAAGGATGGAAATGGCTACAGTAAATACTTTCTTCCAGAAGAGGCAGGAACATAGGGTGACCTATACGAGTGGTGGCAGGAGCACACAGGCAGACTACATCTTGTGTAGATGGTGTAACCTGAAGGAGATCAGTGACTGCAAAGTAGTGGTAGGCGAGAGTGTAGCCAAACAGCATAGGATGGTGGTGTGCAGGATGACTCTGGTGGCGAGGAAGATGAAGAGGGAAAAGGCAGAGCAGAAGACGAAATGGTGGAAGCTAAAAAAGGAAGAGTGTGGCATGACTTAGGAAGGAGTTAAGACAGGCTCTGGGAGACCAGGAGGTGCTTCCAGATGACTGGAAAACTACAGCTAATGTGATCAGGGAGACAGGTAGGAGAGTACTTGGTGTGTCATCTGGAAGGAAAGTAGATAAGGAGACTTGGTGATGGAATGAGGAGGTACAGGAGTGTATGCAGAAAAAGAGGTTAGCTAAGAAGAAGTGGGACACTGAGAGGACTGAGGAGAGTAGACAGGAGTACAGGGAGATGCAGTGCAAGGTGAAGGTAGAGGTGGCAAAGGCCAAACAAGAAGCTTATGATGACTTGAATGCTAGGTGGGACAGTAAGGAGGGAGAGACTGATCTATACCGGTTGGCAAGACAGAGAGACAGAGATGGGAAGGACATGCAGCAGGTTAGGGTGATTAAAGATCGGGAAGGAAGCCTATTGACAGGTGCCAGTAGTGTGATGGGAAGATGGAAAGAGCACTTTGAAGAGTTGATGAATGTGAAAAATGAGGGAGAACAAAGACTAGAAGAGGTGACTTGTGGACCAGGATGTAGCAAAGATCAGTCAGGATGAAGTGAGGAGAGCACTGAAGAGGATGAAGAGTGGAAAGGCAGTAGGTCCTGATGATATACCTGTAGAGGTTTGGAAGTGTCTAGGAGAGGTGGCAGTAGAGTTTCTGACTGGGTTGTTAAACAGGATCTTAGATAGTGAGAAGATGCCTGAGGAATGGAGGAGTGTCAGGTGTGATGTGTGATAGAAGAGTTTCAGTTAAAATGAAAGGAAAGGTGTACAAAACCATGGTGAGACCAGCGATGTTGTTTGGTCTAGAGACTGTGTCACTGAGGAAAAGACAGGAGACAGAGCTGGAGGTAGCAGAGATGAAGATGCTGAGGTTCTCTCTGGGAGTGACCAGGAAGGATAGGATCAGGAATGAGTCCATCAGAGGGACAGCACATGTTAGAGGTTTTGAGATAAAGTCAGAGAGGCCAGACTGAGATGGTTTGGACATGTCCAGAGGAGAGATAGTGAATATATTGGTAGAAGGATGCTGAGTTTTGAACTGCCAGGCAGGAGGCCTAGAGGAAGACCAAAGAGGAGGTTTATGGATGTTACGAGGGAGGACATGAATTTCAAGAATATGAAGAGGCGTCTGGTCACAAGTGCCATAAACTGTTGTTCTTGTTACGTTTGTTCTTGGAATTCCTGACATAATATATACAAAAGAAACAAAAATATAACTTCTCCTGTATCAAGAACATCCTTAATGAAAAAAATAAATTTTAGTCAAAATAAAAGAAATAGACAGACAAAACAGGTGAGAGATTTGGATGGACTGCATAAGAGAGATCTGCTCTGGAAAAAATACTGCCGACTGCGGATTAAGATTTTTAAAAAGTGAGAACAAGGAAATGGTCTTTGTTAATTTTATAAAATGAACTTTAAAAAATGTTCCTCTGCACAAAGGCTCAGAAAAGAGAAGGAGAGAAGAGATTTGTGTCTTTTTTGTGTGTGTATTCTCTAACATGGATAAGAAATGATATGTAAGGGAACAGATGTCCTGCAGCCCATTGTGTGGGAATGAACACGGTGATCATGTGAAGGTTTCATGATGAATGTGTTCAGCTGCAAAGCCTGTCAGAGTTAATAAATGATTACATCTGGTATAACACTTTAGAAAATAGAGTGATAACACAAAAGAGACTGACTTACGGTGTCCCTCCACAGTTCCATGAAATTCTGAAAATATTCATTCATTCATTTTTTACCGCTTCATCTGCTGTGGCGGGTCGCAGGGCTGAAAATATAGTGGTTTTTTTAAAAGTAAGAACCAACCAATGATGCTAGTTTATATGAAACAGCCATAAAACATGAACACATTGTGTGTAACCAATGCTCCGGATAAAATAACCACACTTCAGACTCATCTAAGAAATCATGTATGCAGGGACTAAAGATCTACTCAGATCTACTCAAAATTGTGCAAAAATGTGGATTTTGCTTCTGTTTATTAAGACGACACACAGAAGATAGTTTTCAAATGATTTACAGTATTTTAATGCAGCTTATCTACAGTTCTGTTGCAGTGAATACTAATCAGCACTATGACCTAACTGACAAGGAGAATACATTGCTGCCTGATGCGTGAAACTCATTCCCCTTGCCAGATGCATATCTTTTGGTAATTAAGCCGATTAAAACACCCACAGATATGAAGGCACGCGCAAACACTCACAAAGGCAGCAGTCTGACACACAAACGCTGATGTGAGTTCAAAACACAGATGAAACTGGAAGACAGGAAGCAGAGGGATACATTCACTCAGGGTGCATGAGATAGCATGTTACAATATGATAATGCACACTCACAACACCGTATGTTTTCCTTTCTGTCTCATACTCTGGCACACGCGTGACTTTTTCCACATTGGTATGCACAGAGAGACTCAGACTCACTCTTATCCAAACTCACAAACACTTAAAGCTTCTTTCTTTTCTTAATCAGCCTAAAGCCCCGATGTCTGGTTTCAGCTCTTCTCGTCTCTGGTGCAACATTTCAGCTCAACATCCTCCGCTGCTCTCATCTCTCACTCTCCCTCCCTCTCACTCATTCTCCATCTCATCTTTTTCTATTTTGCTACTCACACACAGACGCAGTCGTTTTCTCACGTACTTTGCCCAGTGCGGATCCCTTTTCTTAATTTATCACTTCTTCTCTTCATCTTTCTCTGGATCATCCCCCTGCCACACACACACGCACGCACACACACACACACACACACACACACACACACACACACACACACACACACACACACACACACACACACACACGCGCGCTATGTACATCCTCTCTCTTTTACACTGGAAGTGTGAGAATTTCTGGAGCATGTTTGATGACATCTATCCAGTGGCGGTGTGACATCCAGTGATGGGGTGAGGCTTTAACAAAACCCGGAGGATGTCACACCTTCTAAATTACACTTCACCAGCTTTTTCCTCTGCAAACAGACCAAAGCCCACTTTGCACATGAACATCCGTGACAGAGTGTTGCTATGGTTATGGTGATCTTTGTCATTCATCAGGCCAGGGAGAGAGTAGCAGGTAGCCTGGACTGATGAGTAGACGTATTTGTGTGTATGTGTGTGTGTGTGTGTGTGTGTGTGTGTGTGTGTGTGTGTGTGTGTGTGTGTGTGTGTGTGTGTGTGTGTGTGTGTGTGTGTGTGTGTGTGTGTGTGTGTGTTGCTTTTTTGTGCATATGTGTGTGATTGGGTCTTTGGGAGGCCCAACAGGCATGCAGATGTTGTTGGGCTAGGAATGAGGAAGACAGAGGGTAGTCAGAGAAGGAGAGAGAGGAACAGCTGTTCATAAGCGCTAACCTTATCCTGTGGAGTGCCCAATTCTCTCAGTATTTTAATGCTCTGATGTTGTTTACCCCGGCAGCATCCTTATAATCATCAAAGCCTATAAGTGACACTCTCCTAACGAAACAGCCCTTTCCTCCTCCTCCTCTTCTTCTTTTACAATTGCCATGGTAACTGATTGCTTCATTCCCCTCTGGCTTGAATTTGCTTGGACACTAAAACACCTGTTAACCTCTTCATGGCTCACTTCAATCTTGCTGCCATAGTGTTGGATCATTTATAAAGGTCTTCAACCAGGGCTGCTCTTAGAAAGGTCTGAAGGCATACATCATGTAAACATACACATTCTTCTTTCCCTCCATTGATACAGACCATGGAAATGCACATCGTCTATCAAGTTCTTACTCTAAGTGATAGATTAAAATGTGAACAGAGAAGTAAAACTATGAATGCAAGTTGTGACAGATTTGATATCATACATCTCACATGAATTTATGCACATCTACATTTCAATTGGGTGGGCCCATGTGTTGTCATGTAATTCGGTACTATTCTCCATCGATCTATACATCCATCCAACCATTCATCCATTTTTCTGAAGACGAGTTGGTCGTGGATGTTGCTGGAGTCTATCCCCACTGCCTGCAGACGATGGCTGGGGTACACCCCAGATGCGTCACCAGAGGCCTGCACCATAAAGCTTGATGAACCTAGCCGGTTCATGATCCATGATTTACTTAATCAAATAATTGATTAATGGCATTTTATCTGTGGATTGCTTGTAACCCATCCAACGAGGAATTTAAGGACATCATAATAATTACAAACATCAATAAAAAATATATATACTGTGGCAAAGAACCCCAGTGTAATGCACACTGTCTGCAGGGACTGTCAGTGCGTGGTTGTGGTGCGTTACATTAATGATGTAAGGCTCCATCAGCTGACAGATGTAATGTAACCCCTCTCCCCAAAACCTGTACCTTTCGTACAGTGATTGTTCAGGCAATTCGAACGGATTACAGCGATCTTTAAATATTCTCTCGCGCCTGAGCGCTCTTCGCACAAGCTGTGCACCAAGATCCACCGGGTTCTCATAAAACGGACAGCCCATTTTCCAAGAGAACTGATTGGTCAGTAGGTGGGGCTGTTATACCTGCTGAGCTCTTATCCTGAACTTATCCTGCTCCGGAGCAGGTTAGGTGTTCAGCATAGGTTGCCGCGACAACGTAGCCCGATAGAAAGTCAGTCACCTTTATGGTACCGAAAAGCCAGGGTTAAGCCTGAAGTTATCTCACTAAGCCGTAATCCAGCTTTATGGTACAGGCCTCAGCTCTTTGCAGGGCCACAGGAAAGACAAACAACCACTCGCTCACACATTCACACCTCCAGACAATTTGGAGGGATCATTTAACCTAAACTATATGTTTTTGGAGGTGGGAAGAAGCCAGAGAACATAAAAGGAACCCTCACAGACACAAGGAGAACAGACTAACTCTGAACAGAATTGAACCCAGAACCTTCTTACAAACTACCCCCTACCACCTGTGCTATTCTGTTCCATCTAAATAAAAAGTGGTCAATAAAATGATCCGTCAAGCACCTCACAAAGTAGATTCACTCACACTTAGACTTCTGTCTTCACTTTAACTTTAATTATTTTAATTTGAATAATTTTTTTTAGAAAATTACCTTTCAACCATGTTACAATAAGCTTTAGCCAGGAAAAAGTATTACTGAGATCAGTTCCAAAGCATTATTATTCAAGCATTGTCACAACCTTAATGGAGCTTTTAGCATTAAAAAAGCATTTGTTTAACCTGATCTGACAGTAGTACATTTACATTTTGGAATGAGCCAATTGACGCAAGCAAAGAAAAAACAATGACATATGCACTATATTTGTTAAAAGTGTAGGAATTCATGAACTTCACACTGTCTCCATTAGCAAAGGCCACCAAACCGTAGGTGTAGGTCCCGGTGGTGTTGGTTGGGTTTGACACCGGAGCTGGGAATAAAACAGACGCTGCAAAGGCAGATATTTTGCTTCATTTGGCCGCAGAGATCAGCACCAATGATAATGAAACAGCCATAAAACATGAAATAATGCAGTTCATTTACAATGACACAGACTAAAAAAATCTCCACACTTATTATGTATTGAAATCACTCAGAAACGTGCTTGGAGCTCCAGGCTCCACTACCGAGGAAACTTCCTCATCTGGTCTGATGGTTCGCCCATACTTTGAAAGTCTTCATCTTACCCTTCTCCTTGGTTTCTCTAGTTACTCCTCACTCCCTTTATTTGATGTCTTTAAGATGAGATATTGTGTACACAATTTACAGTTGAATAAATAAAACTATCTCCCTTGCTTCTTGTATTGATTTGTCGCCTCCCGCTTGTTCTCCGGTCACTTCTCTGCATCTCCTAATCTGTGTTCTTGCTTCACACTCTGTCCTTAGACCTGCAATTTTGAAGTCATTCCAGATTCCCAGTTTTGCACTTCCATCCGTCTCTCCCAGGTCTCTCTCCCGGGTCGCTGCCTCCTCTCTAGCTCACTCTTTTATTCTCCCGAACAACTGAGCAATCTGCCAGTTTGGGGAACACAGCAATCAGTAACAGCTTGGTGGATGGTGAAGCATATGTGCCTGCAAAAGAAAACTGGGTGCTGATGTGAATATGTGAAATGTAACCCATTAATGACTTTTATTTCATCCTCAGTGTAATGAAACAGCTGCTACAAACATTAGATACTTAAAGATGCACTTCTCCAAAGTCTGAAGATCTTGTGATGGCATTCAGCAGGTTTTGTGCAGTTGAATGAGGCGACTCACTTCTCTGATTATCCTTCACATGGTGCTTCTTAAACCGGCAGCAGAGATCAGCTTCTATAGAATCACAGCAGAAAATAAACTATATTGATCTATTATTAAACGTTACACTCCATCAGACCCTCCGTCAGCTGTGGGAGTTAAATTCATGGGTTTCTGTTGCAAATCAGAGTATTTCATCAGTTTAGTCAAATCAAGTGTCATTTTCCTTCTCAGTTATAGTGGGATCGGCCTCATTCTGCCAAGTTTCCATTTTTCAGTGGTTTAAAAAATTTTAAGAAATGATTTTAAAGTTGACACTATGGTGTCAAGTGTTTTTCAGTGAGAGACTCTATCCATCCATGTTCTTCTAATTGTCTTGTCTTCACCGCTTCTCCACCTTGCGGGGCACGGGTGTTATTGGAGCGGGGTACACCCCGGACGCATCACCAGCATTTTTATTGTGGGGCCAAGTGAAACATGAACACCCGCTAACACACACACACACACACACACACACACACACACACACACACACACACACACACACACACACACACACACACACACACACACACACACACACACACACACCTACTACCTACTGGGTCAGAGTGCCGCCCATTACAGAGATGCAATGTTGGTCATTTGCTGCTTTATTAAGTTCACTATTAATCAGCAGATATTATGAATTTTCTTCCCTGTAGTTGCTTATTTGTTTTTACACTGTTGTCTATGAGATCTCATAACAAGGTTTCTATGAGAACAATCACTCTTTCTTTTTACTACTGATTATCAAGCCACTGAATGTTTTTCACCATAATTACCTTGACAATATTCCTTCACATCAAGGCAATCTAGCTCACACCGACATCACCGCAGGAGTCGGCTAAAGCTGGGCTCATTGTATCCTAATACGTTTTTTAAAGGTGGCTTCAAAAGTGAACAGATGATTAAAATCAGATTTCAATCCAAACGTAACAAGAATCTTCATAGAGAGAGAATCTCAAACATGAATGCACCACAAAATTTAAAAATAATGGAGACACATTACAGGATTTCATTAAGGATCTCATGCCAGAGGGGGCGACGGATGCACCACAGTGAGGCTGTGAAACAAAAAACAAAATGATTGATGACGATGCTGCAGCAATCGCTGCAATTTGCTGCACCAATGAAATCAGTGTGGATGAGGGAATGTTTGGGAAGACACGGTTTAGGTCTTTTCTTCACTGAGAAACAGAGTAAAGATTTTGACTGCCCATTTTAACATCTGTCTAAGGTTGAGGACCTATACTAACTACAGTAACTTAAGCCTCCCAAATAGCTTCCCAAATAGCAAAAATGTTTGAAAATGATCAGGTGACCCCAGCATGTCTGAAAGCAGATTGGGAGATAGATAGTTAAACTAAAGAGTAAACATGTCTTAGAATAAGACAAGTCTTCGTCAGTCCAGCAGTCACTCAACATAAAACCCAACACCTTCAGCAGCACTGTGGTGCATTGTGGTCTCCTTTTGGCCCATATAATACACATACCAGGTTATGCAATTATACATTCCATATCCTGACCGAATTATTACAAAGCATTTCATGATTTGCTAAATAAGACTTTAGTTTGTTTACAGGCAAACACGACGGGGAATACACCTGGATCTGTGAGTTAATAGATAAGCACCTGCCTAATTCAAACCACCACATCAAAACAGGAAGTTTAATTAACCAATTTGAATGAACCAATACAGCATGAACAGTTTTTGAATAATTACATATTGACTAATTTAAGTGTTTTCCATGTTTTTTGAGTTGGCAAACATGAAAATGAACCATTTTAGTATCTTTATGAATATAACATTGTTAGTTTGTCTGTTTGAGCTGCAGCCCTGCAACCATGTCCTTGTTCTCCCTGCTCTGGCATTCTATTTTACTGAAAGCCCCCCATGTGATTCGAATTCTTCACCACTGTCTTCAGTCAAGACTCCCTCAATCTTAAGTTATCTAAACATTTCGTCTGGCTTTCACACAGTTCAGATCTACTCTGATTTTCTGTCCTCCCAACTCGTTTGTTTTTCTCTCATTGTGTGGCATCTGTCTGGCTGGTATCTGTTCACAGGATTTAGTTTTTCTGTCTCTATTTCAAGGCACTTTAAGGACTTGTTAGACCAACCTTCAGTCTGTGGGGATAAGGTCATGGGTCAGGAAAACACAGAGGCAAAGGAAACAAACATGACCACAGAGAGTGAATGATTTCCCTGTATTCAATCTGTTGACAAGGTGAGAGGTAGGTGAGGTTATTCTGGGATGCAAACACTATGTTTCACTGCTCTCATGGTTTCTACTCTCTTTGTATCATATTGTGGACTCCACAGAGGAGTCATAGGTGAGTTAAATGGTTTGTTTCAAAGAGATAACCTGTCTTCAGTGCAGGAGGAGAGAGTTTATAAGATCTCCTCTCAATCAGCCCCCCCGGGGACAAGTACCTTCTCCTTCTTCCTCACCTTCTGGATGGATTGCAGACTTTGTCCGACAGACTGAACCAAAACAGGATTCTACCACTTGACAGGGAGGGATGCTGTGTTTACCAAACCTCATCAGTGGGGAAGCTAAACCTTATCAACATTACCCAGAGTTCCCTTCAATCTATCTGTGCACAAAGAACTAGCTTTCAACTCCGTTAGAAAGCCCAGAGGAATCAGTTCAAAGTTCATATTAACTGTGGATTTTGCAATTATATTACCAGCAATGACATTTATTCAGGACTGAAATGAAAAGGATATTTCTCACTCTTTTACATGTATCATCTTGAAGATGAAGAATTACACAATGAAACCATGAGGTTGGAGTGAAGGGTTAGTCCTGAACTGGTGCAACTTGACAATGGGCCGACCTGAACTAATGTTCCTAACATGCATCTTTTTGATGGTGGGAGGAAACCCACACAGAAAGCCCTTCTCCTGTGGTTAGTACAGATGTAAATTAAGGTGAAAGTAAATAAGTGGAAGTGTACATCAACTCACCATTAGAGAGAGTGCAAAGCTGAATGGAACCTGAGAAGCTGAGTTCCAAACAGACAGGAGGCCTTTATTCCTCACTGCGGCTTTGTTACCGTCAGTTTTATATAAGTTCTTAAAAGCATGGATATTATTATTCATGACTTGATGGAGCTCCTCTGGTTTAATATTCAATAGACGTTCACAAGGTGATAGGGTCCCCAAAGAAAGTGGGTAAGGCTATTCTGAAGAAAGGTTGGGCAAAAAGAACTCTTTTCGAATTCATATTTGAACACACAAAAATGGAGAAGTAATCCATTTTAACAGCTTGGAAGTTCAAGCAAATGCACCAGGGTCATTGTTCTTTACAAGGCTTCAATCAATAGAACATATCCGACAGAATCTTTGGTGTTCAGATGTTGGGAAATCAATCAGTCAACAGAACTACATGTCAGAACTTTTTGAATGGCTGGAAACAGATTGGCTGTTGGATCTGGAGTCGAATTCCCATTAACCGAAAAAAAAAAGTGCCCTTCTAGATGACTATATGGCAGCAACATGAATAAACACCCTCTAGGGTCCTTTTCTGGTGGACAAAACAGGACAAATTGTCCACAAGAGTACCTTTCCAGTGGAGAACGTGATAAAATAACTTGCATGTCACCATTCCAGCGGGCAGTACCACCTGTCATGTTTCTGGAGCATTTTTTAATTTGTCCATCAAACAGCCTGATTCCACTGCAGAAGACGTTTCCAAACATTTCACATGTTACCTTTTCCCCCTTCGTCTCCGTACAGAGACGACTGAGAAATAAGACGCTAATGCTGTGTGGATATAACTCAGAGGTTGTTTGGTCTTTTGGATGTCGATGTGTGAGCATTTTTAAAATGACACGCACTACAATGTCCCCAGGGTTTAATAGGGTCAACTCCACTAATCCAAAAGGTTAAAAAAAAAAAAAAATTTGAGAAAGTTACTGCCCTGCTAGTCCACTTCCTCCTCCCCCCAGTCCCCTTTTTATGACTTATTCTCCTCTCACTCTGTGTCATCAATACATTGATCAGTTTGTTTTAGAGTTCTACCAACCTTCCAACTCCCTCTGCAGAGATTTTCTAACAAATGTTCGACCTTCTGATGACTCCATTTAGAGATAAGAACTGAATATCTGCAATATTTAATCACGTTATCTGTTGGTGACTTCACCGTTTGGATTGATCGCAATGAGGTAATATTTTATTTTAGTTCACTCGCAAGGGTTATATCAAGGGTATGAACAAATCTGGTTGATTATTTTCTGAGACAAATTTGATTCATTCTTGAAGTTAGAGAAAACATGTCTGACACAAAGGAATGAATCCGCTGGATTCGTTAAGTTTTTATGGATACAAACGACCCACTCGAGTAATTCCCATCCCTATATGTGCCTGAGACCAAAACAGTATTCCTGTTAGTGTAAATACATTTGAGCCATGACTCTTTATTCTATTACTGTCCTGACATAAGCAGAAGCCACTGCTGCACTGGTTTTAAATGTCGCCTGCCAAAGAGAATCACGGCTCAACATTTCAAAACAATGAAAAAACATATTTTCTCATTTTTGCTATCATAAAAGTATTGCCAATGACAGAGAGGTTAGGCAGGCAAATAGTTCTGTGCATTCATGGTAGGAATAGATAAGAGGATCTCAAACAAAATTTATAAACCACAAAGTCAAACATGGGGGGATTTATAGAAATTAATTTCTATTTTGTGTTTGGATACAAAAGTCTTTAAAGAGAAGCCATGCTGGAGTTATTATGAAGTTTATTCATTAAACTAAGGGATTAAGTACAGCAGGAGTAAGTTAATGAGCAAATATGGAAACATGATCTGCTTATTACTGCCTGAACATGTTTAAATGGGCCTTGAAGCCTCTGGTCTCACAATCCCATAAGGTAGCCATCAAGAACAGTTACAGCCAGCTTTCAACCGTCTGCATCTGGATAATTAACTAAAGCACGCCGAGCGTGGCGTCATTAAAGCCCCTAAAAGCTTGGTTTCAAATCTTTACACTCTTTTTTTCTCAGCCAGCTACCCTGAGCAGCTTCCTGCCGCATAGACACAACGTCCTCTGTCATTACTTACGTCAAAAGGACTGGTGTAGTTTTGTCTGGTCTTCTGATTGGTGTAACTAAGTATTAATTCAACCAATGTCAAATCAACAAAGATTACATTACATGCGCTCAGTCTGAAGATCAAACTGACAAAATTTTAAAACCTTTTAAAATTTTTAATTTTTTTGACACCAATATTACTATTGAAATGTAGAAGCTCTCAATAACTGATCACAGATCTTTGATCACTTCATGTCCCTGTGATAGTAAAGGTAAGTTTTGACAACTGAAATTGATTACATTTTGAGAAGATTCCAGAAAGTACATTACATTAGCCTTCCCCCCCCCCCCAAGGATTTGTTTTCACTAGTCTGATTATTTGACCAAATAAAATTGCGAAATGGATGTGTTTATCATGCCAAAAATAGGAGCATTTAATTTTGGTGCAGATATGAATAAAGGGGCTTATACAAAACTTTTTTTCCTGTTTTTTGCAATATTTTTCACATACAACCTTGAATTTGTTATTTGATTTGGATCCAAATACAAATCCAGATCCTTGAGAATTACATGTTTTCATCGGGTATTCTCTTCCCATCTGCTACACATTAAAAAACAGGGATAGATACCATAACTCCCATCAATGGTCACAATTTTTTATTCAGGATAAAGTTTGACTGAATTAACCGGGACTAGCAAAAAAGATATTATGTTAATGTACTAAAAAAGTACTGAAATTGAAACTTAAAGTCAACCTTTAAGAGCCTAATCACCCTTGTTACTTACATAGAGTTATATTTTTATAAACTGATTTTGAAGAATGAAAAAGAAACAAAAATCCCTGCTTTGGAGACCCACAACCAGTGTAATTTCATTAATTTACATTTTGAAGTCCTGTTTTTTTGATGCAACCAATTTCTCCAAAAATATTTTGACCTATTTCACGTGTCCAAATCAAGGCCCGGGGGCCAAATGTGGCCCTCCACATCATTTTATGTGGCCTGCGAGAGCATTTACTGTGTCTAAAAATAAATAGGTCCAAAATGTGCTTTGACCAAAAACTACATCACCCATAATGCAATAACTTTGACACTTTTCATAACCTGACAAATTAAAAGGATTTATGTTATAACAGAGAAACATAGTTGTAATGTTTGTAACTTGAATAAGTAATAAATTCAGACTTATTTAACATTAAGGAGTAGTTAAATGTATCTTACATTACATTGAGTTACATTTAATTACGTTTATAAGTTACATCTGGCCCTTTGAGGACAGCCATTATGCTGATGTGGCCCTCAGTGAAAATGAGTCTGACACCCCTGGCCTATTACATTCATTAAAAAAGGCTGCTTGTTACAGATCAGTGAAAAAGATTTACATAACCACTTAAAAATGATTGTGCATCATTAAGTTTCTGGACTCATATAAACTCAAATGTGGTTATTTTTTCACAGACACCAACAACAACAAAAAGACACAAAATCAAACACGTCAGCTCATGATCATGCCATTAGACGTGTCTTTATTCAGATCTGAATGGTGGGACAGAAGAAAACCTGTACTTTATAAAGTTAAACAAACATGAAGACAGCGTTACTGTTTGTCTAAACACACACATGAATGTTTATTCCTCCTCATGATTAACTCTATATGATATTTCTGGATGCTCACAATGAGTATTTGTGCATACGGGCACACACAGTGTCGGGCAGATGTGGGGCTAATTTATTTAGAGGGAATTAATTAGACATTATTAGGGAGAAAACAATGGAGCAGAGGCAGGGTGCTTAACGGTGGTATGTCAAAAAGGCAAACCTGTCACGGAACAATAAGCTAATATCCACCCACAGATTTCCCTCTACTGCTCAATTACTTCATCACAAAATAAGGCAAAGTACACAACTACACACACAAGCAATTGTGCATTCTGATCTACTTTTGACTGAAAGACAGCAGAGTGTGTTTGTCTGTGCATGTATGAGTGCATGTGTGCGTGGTTCTAATTGAGCAGACGTCTCCCAGAGTGAGATCTCTCATGTTCTCACCTCATGCTAATGTCTTCAGATCTCAATCTAATCTAATTCCACTCCCGTCTCAACATCTTCCTGCTCTGTCTCCCTGTTGTGTTCTTTCCCTCACACCTTTCCCTACCCCCCTGCCTCACAGCCACTTCCTGAGGACAGCCAAGGCCGAGTTGAAGGTGAACTGAGCCTGGTGGGTTCCTCGGTGGGCCAGCAGCAGGGAGCCTGCCTCCGGCCCGTGGCCCGCTGCCAGCAGCTCCGCAGCGGCTTTCTCCACATCCCAGCCTCCATCCTGCTGGTGGGACAGCATGTGGGAGCTGAGCAGGGGGTACAGGGCCGAGGAGACGCAGCCAACCAACAGACTGGCATCTAGGAGCAAGGAGAGCAGCTCAGCATCGCAGGAGGAGGCCGTCTCCTGGGGGGAGAGAGAGTTGTAAACACACCTGCAGTGAAAGAATCAGACAAAACTAACTTACTCTTGTAACTGAGGTTGAGTTTTATTAATCCCAGTCAATGCCGACCAAGGCCAACAGGCAGAACTTTTGGTAAATAGAAAACTTTCTGGCCATTAACCAACTGTCTTCTGCTCAAAGCACCCCCTAGGTGATCACAAAAAGTAGCAGGTAGATTGAAGTTTCTGCATTCTACATAAGACCAAGAGGCACAGCAGCGTGTCACAGCAAATATGTTTTACGTTGTGTGTTGACAGAAGTTAGAGGAAGCCTGACCTGCAAGGTCGAAGTGGTTTTAAACCCATCATTGACCCTGTGGCTAAACAAGATTCCCCCGGCATGCACCGCAAACCATGGGGGTGGAGCAGAGATGCAGAAGAAAGAACACATAAGATGGTGTAATTATTTAATAAAGGTCCTGTGTATGTACAGATGTGCACCAGTGTGTGATTAATACAACACAACCAACCACTGCATTACATGCTATTATTCGCAGTCATAAACAGTCCTTTATGTAATGTTTGAATCCCATCTTCTACTTATTTATATCAATAAATTGCATGAAAGTTCAAACAGCTAATAGCTGCTAGAGCTGATGGGGTGGTTTACAGCCGAGGAGGAGCTGAAGGAGAACGTATTTGCTTCTCTCTGCGACACAGCCCATCTTCTTCCTCTCACCTGTTTGCCGTCTCCATTATTAAGCATGCACTTGTACAAATACACACACATAGCTGTGTGTGCACATGGGAAAAAAAAAAAAAAAGTAAGTCCCTGTCGGGGTATTTTTGGAGCTAAAGCAGATCAATTATAAATGTAGAGCCCTTGTCTTTTATGCTGTAGTTGAGGATGGGAACAGACCTGCAAGAATTTCTGTCTGCTCATCTCAAAAATCCGTCATCTTTGTGTCATTCTTTTCTCCTAGAAAAGACGACTGAGCACTGAAAAAAATAACACCAATTCCTTCACTCATGAGATGCGAGATATCAGTGACCTTGACTATCTCACACGAGAGATGAGAGATGTTCAGCTGCAATCATTGACAGGGACATTGTCCCCTCATGCAGTCAGACCTTGTACAGAGAATTGTTTCTATCTTGTAGTCATGCAAGATCAGAAAAAGAGCACCATCGTCACGTCCCAAGATTCAACTTCTTTGAATATATACTGGATTGAATGCACTTAATCATCTAAATAAAAGTTCATGGTTGCTTTAGTACTGGGAGTTACTATACAGCAGTTATGGAGATGAAATATGTCGTGCATTACTACCCATTTCATAGATCCATTCCATTGACAGGGGGGACAAAATGAAAAATGACAAGCCGCAGTAGGGATGAGGGCCAGGGAGAGAGAAGACAGGCAGATGAGGAGGTCACTCATAATGTGAATTAATACAGAAAGATGTTAAAAAAGGGAGGGCCTAGGGGTGTGGAAATGTTTGACAGACAAAGACGGAGGGAGCGAGCTGTAGAGGAGAACTGAGAACATCAGACACATACATTTTTAAATTCACCAACTGTTTCCAAGAGCTGAGTGCACACATAACTTCAAAACAACTTAACACTTCAGCTAAAAACTTTTGATTTCAGAGTGTTAACAGAGGTCCAGATTAGCATGGGATTTCTGCAGCTGCAGTGAACATTGACTCCATAGCTTACAAATATTAATTCAAATTCAAACAGAACTCGCATGTGTGTCTGTGTGTAACTTTTTCTCCCAAAAGATTTTTCTGTCATCGTTTTTAAAAGGCTAATTTGGTTCATTAAAATCTGTGTTTCCTAATGGCCATTACTGCTATTGCCTGGGCAACGCTGCACTCAATAAAGCACCTCCTGAGATCTGGGAACACAGCAAATGAAACGGGAAACACACAGGTGTGATGGTGAGAAAGGCTGACAGTGTGTAGCTGGAATATTTGGAGCACACTGTTTGGAAGTTAGATCAAATTTAGTCAGCTAAGACTGAAACTGAACATCTTTGGACAATATTATTGGTGAGTGTCAAGTTAGTCATGATCTTTGACAATCTATTAATTGTTCAAAAGATGGTTCGTGAGTGAAAGTCTTCTCTTCATGCTGCATTTCTGTGTTTTAGATCTTGGAAATATCTGAGTGTTTCTGAAATCTGGTAGAATAAAACAATAAAAATGTAATTGTAAAAATAATCATCCCTGTAAATAAAGGTTGCATGCTGACAAATAACTTTGACTTATGGATTTAATTTGGTGGACTGGAATCTTCCCGTTTCTTAATTTCAGCTGCTGATGAGTCACGTTTAATTAGTTCCGACAGAAATTCTATAAAGTCAAGTTATTAAAGTCTGAACCGACCTGTCACTGCTATGAGGATGGCGAACACCTGGATGAAAAATGTGTTATTCTGAAATTTTATTCTTCAATATTTCAATCTTCAGTCTATTTTCACTTCAATGGTGTTCTGCTGGTGTCATTTGAGGCTATCATGGGATGGCTGCTGAGGGGAACCAACAAAGAACTGGTTCTCGGTTCAGCAGCATTTGGCTGTAATGAGGACTCACACCTCACACCAACAGACAGAATTCAATTGTGAGACACACACATAGAGATCATTGGTCTGAATGATGAACTGGGTGGCAGCCAAAAGTACAGTAAGCGTGAGAACATATTAACATCACTGAGTGATCTTTACAGAAATCTCACCAGCAGGGGTGAACAAACTTTCAGTTTACTGCCATGTCTGTACAAATATCAACACAAACTAACAAACACAAACATCCAGGAGTTTTCATGCCTCCCTGGTCCTTCACGGGTCTGAGAAAAAGCAGAATAGATCACTGGAGCTCAGGAATGGTCCTCTATGCTGGCTGACATGCACACACGTACACCTCCCAGGCTATTACTGTTTGACATTGTCAAGAGAGACAGCAGATTTGAGGGTTAGAGTCAGTTGGATTGACAGCTGAGCTGAAAATAGATGTGAAGGAGCAGCAGAGAGACGCGCGGACAGGGGGGAATCTGAAAATCACAGCAGACAACTTTATGTGCTTTTTCCAGCACAAATAGATCCAGCACATTTCAGGCAATTCTGTTCGTCCAGAATGTATGCAGCATATGGGAGAGAATATATGTGTGTGTGTGTATCTGTGTATACATATACAGTATATATATATATATATATATATATATATAAACACAGCCTTCAATCTGAAAAACCCATCCACCCCCTACAATTGCAACAAACCCCCTACAATTACAAGTCTCATACAATTGTATGAAACTTGAAATTTTTTGTATTTATTTTAAGTTTAATTTGATATCTGCTAATTTTTTGTTTATTAACATTGTAGAACTTAATTGAGTATCAAAACATGATTACATCATAATATTCTGTTCTGCAAATTTCTGTCTAAACTTGTGATTCCGAGCAGGCTGTTATTAAAGCAATCGTTTGACATTCTGGGAAACACTCTCATTCACTTTCTTACTTTGCATAAAATAAAATAAAATAATAAAAAAAACAAAAAAAAACAAAACAGTTCTCCTATCTGCTCATTATAATACTGCAGCCAGCAGTCCATAAGCAACATTTGCACACAGACGTAGAGTAGTTCCATGTGCTTCCAAACATTATGCTAAGCTAACTGCCACCAACTTCATGTTTAGCAAAAACAACATGACATTGTTCTCGGAAAAACACACAATTTTAAGCAGACAAGCTGTGACTCTGCTCCATTTGTTCTGTAATGATTTAAACATAACATCTGAAGCCAAAGTGCCTCACAAACTGACATTAAAGTGTTTAAATGTTGATCTGCTCTGCTCCCATGAACCTGAAATCTATATCCATCCATACCTCCCTCCTCATTACTTCTTTCTCTCTGTCTTAGAGATTCTCCAGCAGCACTGCCTCGGCCTCACCTTTACAAACGGTTCATCTCAAATATAATCTGATTGAGGAGGGAACACATCCATCATGTACTTGTTTCTTTCTCAAAGGTTAGCGGCCTGGGGAAGTTGAAAAGCTGTCCTCTGGTGTCTGCGTTTTGCGTGCTGGAAGATGCAGTTTTAAAAGCCCCCCAGATCTTCTCTTGGGGTTCAAACAACTTTGTCTTTTCAGTGAAGCAGAGCATGAGGGGTTTTCTGTCTCGTGTATGTATGCTCACAGCTGGCGTGCCCCATGACTGAATGAACAAACACTCAGAATGACAAGAGACATCAGACGGCAGCCTTAAGACGTCCAAACCCCCTCTGGCTTCCATTATTACTTTTCATTTCTTGTTTTCCCATCCTGTGAATGGCAGCCAAGGTTGTCTTCTCTGCTTGTTTCCAGTGACAGATAAATGTTACCTGATTGGTCCGGATCAAATCTTTTTGCACCATTGTTTTCTCTTCCCGCTCTGCACGCCTCTCATTTCCTGTGCAAGTCTTCCTCCGCCCTCTCTCTACCTAAACTCAACCCTGCCGAGAGCTTAATTGGAATGACCATACACGTACAATGCCTGATACATAATGCATGGCCAGGCTTTCTTTTATCATTTAAATCATACACATTCTTTGGAATGCCAGACAACACACATCTCCTTCCCTCTGTCATCTTTTCCTCTCCTTCCCTCAGGCTCCCCTCATCTCTCCATCCTAGCTGTCCCTGTTGCTTTAGCAGCACACACACATGATCAACACCAAACAGTCCCTGTTTAAAGAGAGAAAATAAATAAAATACATATGGATAAGTGGATACTGATGTGGATATAAGTGGATACTGATGCACATAAGCAGAATGAACTTGCAAGAAAAAAAATTACACAATATGGCATCTATATGATTAATTATATTATCTGAGCTTTGTCACAAACTATTCTCTGTTGTCTTCACAGCACTGAGCAGAAGGAAGAGGTGAGGTTCATGATCTGCTGAACTTTGGCTTCCTTCGTATGTTGTAGTAAGTGTATGGAGAGGGAGACAGTCAGCATTAAAAAAAAAGGGGGGGAGGGGGGGTTAGGAAAGTACTGTACCTGTAACTTCTCTAACATCAGCTGCAATTGTTAGCGAGTCCAGTTATCTTACCCCTAGAATTACTTTACAGTTAGCATGTCACTGGTTAACTACATCATCTGACGAAATGGTGCTACACCTTGCACCACCATGCTGACCTGCACTGCAATATAATGAAATTTTTTTTTTCCTGTTTAATATATGAATCTACAACTGATTAAGAATTTTCCTACTTACACATGTGGCTAGAGCCTCAGGTTTTTGGCATGAATATCATGTATGAAGCCATATACTGTATGATATGGCTTTATATATGATATTTATAGGGTTCCCTTATTAGAGTAGGTCAGCTACAAACATTCAAAAGTCAACTAAATGTGAATTTAGAACCAATTTAGCAATCAATGTTAACATTTTCCAGCTACCTACAGTATATCATGTGCTGGTTCCAGTAGTCGCTGCATTTACATTCATGACCTCAGCTTTCATTTACAAAACTATTGGGATTTTCTGGGAGCTAAACTTTGACATTGCTGTAAACTGTGTCTGTGCTAAGCTTGAAGTGAATGCTGCAGTAGTTAAAAGAGAAGAGTTGATTAATGTACAATCTGATGCAGAAAAATACAGATTAGTTTAAAGAGCCAGAGACAGAAGGAGGGGGACGAAACCACAGAACGGTTGGCTGCTGGTGTGGCCATTGGCTGAATATACACATCCCACTTCTACATATTCTGACAGCTCATTCATACTGGAAAGAAAGCTCTTATCTGCATCTTCCATACATCAGGATGGTGTTAACCCATGGATCTCTGCTCCTCTTCTCCTCATTGATCCATACATCTAAACTCAGAGGAGCAGAGGAGAAATAGAGTGAACAAAGGAGGAAATGATGAAATGGAGAGAGCTTGAGTGGCAAATGTCTGTATTTTCTGCATTACGAGCAACAACGAAACATCTTCATTGCCTGCTCTCTGTGCTATTTCTTTGTGTCCCTTTCATACACAGACTCTACTCCCACTCCTTCCTCCCTCCGTCTGTATCACTAGGCCTATTGCGGTGTTCTCCAGAGTGACCCAAACTACATTAATGTGGTGCAAAATGAACACCACACACCACAGCTCAAAAAAAAAAAAGACTACTAATCAAAGTTTACAAACACATTTTAATTACAAACTAATCTTCAGAATCTCATAATTAATTGTTAATATGCGTTTATAATCAGAAAAACAATGCTTATAGTAATCTCTGACATCAAATACAGCACCATGAAGCAACAGGAAAAGATAAGGCATGCCAATTACTAAGAGTAAGGCAACATGTTCATGTATTTAATCAGCAGCAGTGGAGAAAATTGTTGCTTTTTGAACAGAACCAACTGTAGGTGAGTTAATTTAAAATCAAAAAGTGGGAAAAAATTTTAAAACGACACCAACTTTTCTATGGCTTTCTATGACAACACGGACTATATTAGTGTCGTCACAATGACTGTCCTTGAAAAATGCCTGAAGAAAAACAGCAGGAAATTTCTTGACCTTGGAAACACAATGCCGGCATTCGGAATGTTTCATAATCAGTACCTTGTGAGTTGAATCGAGTAAAACATGATTTTCCATGATAGTAGAAATCTGTTTTTTGTCAAGTTCAAACAACCTAGAACATTGAAAACTCACACAAAAAGGAGAAGATAAGAGTTAGGAGAACGGACAGAGATGCTTAGTTACAAATCTCCACCCTGTTCTCAGCACCCTAGCAGAAAACCTCTCTTTTTATTTCAGTTGGGCAGTCCCTGTTTAAAATGTGTCCTAAAGGATGGGGGACAAAAATATCAGCAATGCACCATGTATGGTATAATGTCACAAGAGTAACCTCTTCCTTTCATGGTATTGTCCTTTTTTCAGCAGGTCAAGGTTTACATCTCAAACTAGTCATCAGCTGCTACCACAGTTGTGACCTTTCGACCTCTGCCTGAACATAACTCAGTGCATAGCAAGACACACACAAACACACAGACATTCATATGCTCATGGTATGCAGTAGAAAGAATAAAGGAATGTAAATCAGTAAATATGGGATAACTTATGTACAGTATTCTAACATTTTTCATCCAGATATCATTCTTACTAAAAACAATCCTTGTGAATGACTCTGAAGCTGTGAAGCTCTACCCCTCTGTTACCATACAGAGCCCTAATATACAATTCCTTGTCTATTTTTCATATTTTCTGTACATTTTGATATTAATTGGCCTAATGTTAATAAAGGAGAACGCATTAAATTTAATGACATCTGCATCCATATTCTAAGTGAAATCTTCCCAGGCCAAATATCAAGCCTCATAAATTTTATCAAGATAAAAACTTGTGAAACAAAACACTGATTCAACACTGAATCTGATCCTAACTTGAATTTCTTGCTCAATTATGCTGTGCCCAAATCAATAATATTTGATTCTCTCTCGATGTGATCACTTGATCTACTGATCTACTCATACTGAGTCCAGGTCTTTTGTAAGTCTGATCAAAGGCCTCATTTCTCACTGCTGTGTTCTGGTAACAATTATAATTGAAAAAAAAAAAGCAAAACAAAACTCAGTTTGTTGTCATGTGACCACAGGTGCATCTAAGCAAATGTATAGAAGACTGAGTTCATACATGCTTCAAAATGCAAAAAATAAGTAAAGAAATAAAGATATCTTTTACAAGATGCCCAATTTAGAGCCATTAAATTTTAAAAACACTACATTCTTAAAATAAAAAAAAAAGTGTCTAGAGCCTTTGAGATGTGGAAACAAAATTCCCGTTTTAATACAGGCGTAAGAATGCCTTCCTGGTCGGGGCATTAAACAGTCCATTTTCCATTTGAATGGTTGGCCAGAGTTTCTGTCAAATACTTCATGAAGCTGTTGAAAGCAAAGCCTGTGAATAAGTGCTGTCTGAGACATTAACATTATTTTAGTCCAACAAAGTTTTCCTTTCATGATTCACTGATCTGACACTGGACATAGTCAAAGGATTGTGCATTACCACGATGTGACATTCGGTATGAAATATATTTTCCCGGTCTCATAACATTCAGTGTCACAAGCAGCTCATTCAGTCACAGCAGGATCTTGACTTGTTCTGTGCTTCAACCAACTTGAGCCCAGTGTGAAAAAATACAGCTCCTTTGTTCTTTTAAATAACGCAGCGGACATACCATTACAGATAGTCCTAGCTACACGAAAAAAAATAATACTGCAGCATTCTTCAATAAAAAGTTTAACGTCAAACTGCGTGGATTCAGTTAGATATCCCAGTTGGAAGGCACTGGACGGCCATTCAATCTCAGTTTTCAAAAAGTTCTCCATAAAAAAACCCATCACAGTTACAAACTGTTGTGCAGCGTTTCATCATCTTATCTGTGAATAAATCTGTCACTTAAACACTGATGAGAGTTCACAGCAGTCCTGCACAGACTTCCAAGATCACAGAGAAGATAGCACTGGTAGTGGACAAGAGAGCCTATGTTGAGGTAGGGAAGGACAAAAAGTTTGTACCAGATCAGTCCCAATTACTGATATCCAACTGTTCTGTTCTTTTCCCATAGATTTAATTTGGATGAACAGATCCTCTAATATCCTCCCAGGTAATTGCAAAACATAATCCATGTATGGTTGTTTTACAAATAGACACCTGAGAAAGACACATGGACAATTATATATCCACATGTACATGACTCCACAGTGAGTAGCAGTAAGCCGAGGCATTATCAGATGTATTGGATGTGAGATGATTTCTCTCTGTCTCTACTGATGTTATCTCCAGATGAACATTGTTCCTCTCTGCACCCAACATGCCCCTGTTCATTCAGCTCTTAGGTGGCAGAAGCAAGATTATTTTTCAAAAAGGTTTGACAAGCAACCTGTTTTATTAATCCATTCACACACCTCCTCTCCGGCTGATTTATCATTTCTTTCTGCTCCTAAACCAACCCCTCTATACGTTGGCCTCGGTGCTGCCTGTCCACTCTCCTCTCGTCTCAGTCAGCCCAACTTTACATTTTCATACGTTTGCGCCATCTTTTTAATTTCCCTTCTTATCTCCGTTTTTGCCTCTTAACACCCACCCTGCCCTCCATTTGTTTTTTTTCCCCTTCCCACATCCTTAACTCCCCTATCTCTTCTCTTACTCCTTATAACCCCCCTCCCTCACCCCACTTTTTGTCTCTGCAGGTTAAAAAAAAGGAGCGTGTTACTCTGGTGTATTGATGCAGAAGCTTTAATGTTTCATTTAATAGGGTCTCTGGCTCTTAATAGAGAGACTGTTACTGTTATCTAATCCCGGAGCAAAAAGAGGGTCTGCTGGGTCTGAGAGGCCTATTTTATGACAAATGCTTATCTGATCAGGAAACAGTGGAGAGCAGCCCACACACTCTTCCACTAGAACTCTCTTATCTGACTGTGGCTTCCCAAAACAAGAGGACAGTCAGCAAGTGGATATAAGTTGGCCTCTGTAAATGTTGAGATTCTTTAGAGAACTTCATTTTTATCTCCATGGTTGTAAGATAAGAATAAAGTTCCAATCACATCTTCATCAGTTCCGGTATATAGCGCACAATCGCTGAGCCCAAACAAAACCTACTGACTGAAAATAGGAATTGAAAACAGAAAAATAAAGCCACTATTTCTGAAATGATTAGTGGGTTAATTGATCAGTTACTTTTCCTTTAAATGCAACCATTTTGAGGATTCACTAGATGATAAAGATTTTTGGAAAATAACTAAAAAGTTCTATCAACTTACATATATTTTTGTCCATCTTTCAAAATCATTTGTTTTTACCTAGACAAATAATATTTCCCTTCAGACCAATTTCTGGTTGTGTTATTACTCAAGTCTTTAAAGGGGTCCTATTATGAAAAACACATTTTTTCAGGTCTCCACATATACATAGTGGTCCTCCCTAACCCGACCAAATCCTAGAATCTGGAAAACAAAAGCTTCCTGCATGAATAGATTTTCGGAATCTTTTGGATTCATGGTTCGGCAGAATCAAAAACGACGTCATCCTCGTGGTGTTTGATAGAGTAAATCGACTTATCCTGAGTCATATTTGATTGTCCACCCAGATATGGGCTTGGTCATCCCCGAGGGGGAGTTCATTCAGGCTAGGGTAATGGTGTGCGGTAATGTCCTAGCTCAGAGCTACACACTGAAAGCTCCTCACAAACTGTTGAAATCAGCTAGCATTTGGCTACGCTCCAGTCAGGTGTGTGTGTGTGTGTGTGTGTGTGTGTGTGTGTGTGTGTGTGTGTGTGTGTGTGTGTGTGTGTGTGTGGAGGGGGGTGGGGGGGTGTTAGTTTTCAGCCTACGATAGCAGTGTGTGGCAATGGCCTGGCTCAGAGCTACACATTGACAGATCCTCACAAGCTGTTGAAATCAGCTAGCATTTGGCTAACTAGTAAGGTCAACTTCAGTCATGTGTATGTGTGCGTGTGCGTTTGTGTGGTTCGTTATCAGGTTATGGTACCAGTGTGTGATAACGACCTGGCTCAGAGCTCACAAGCTGTTGAAGTCAGCTAGCATTTGGCTAAGTAGTTAGCACTGCTTCAGTCGGGTGTGTATGTGTGTGTGTGTGTGTGTATGTATGTGTGGGTGTGTCTGCCCGAGGCTATCCCCACTATCACAGGAACACATAAGGCAAGACATTTCAAATACAGTGTAGTTGGACATCTGGCAGCTGAATGACAGGAAATAAAAAAAGCATAATATGGAACTTTTAACACCCCTCTCCCCAGACAAACTGATTACTTGGATTTAATTTGAGTGACAAAAGATTATTTCATGAAAATTATTAATCAACTACATCCTTTGAGGCTCTTGACAAAGATAATTCATGGGCCCAGCCTCTCAAATGATTTGCAACTATTCAAACTACAAACATTTGAGTTTTGACTGTTGGTACTTTAAATGTAAACAGTTATGATGAGACATTCTAAATGAAACCTACTGTTGTCATGCTGTTGATCTGATCCAAACTCAGCTGCAGCAGTTGTTCATCGCCACTCTCAGCCATCAGTTTGAGCGCAGGCTGCTGTAGACTAGGTTGGTTTTGTAGCATCAAATCGGTTATGTATCCTATACACTGCAGAGAAATAAGGACAGCAAGGTGAATGAAAAGACGTGCAGATGAAAAGATGAATTGAGGAGGGGAGAGATTAAAAAATCGGATGAAATCAGTGAAAGGCAATCAGAAACCAAAGTAAAAAAGGATGAGGGAGAACAAAAGGGGAGATAGAGGGGAGAAAGTTGGCGTGCAACAACGGAGGTTAATCGATGTGCATGTTCTGTATAGACACAAGGGCACATAATGCTTTCATAAAGGTCTGCACACAAACACGCGCGTATACCATCCACACAGTCCTGTTGCAGCCTTATCCAGTAATATATGGATATCACAATGCAATCTGACTCCCTTGTGCCCCCGCGGTTTCATTCCAGCAGATTCAAATTAAAGCTGTTCAAAACAGAGTAAAAGGCCTTCTTCTACACCTCCTACCCCCTTCCCACACGAATATTATTAGACAGCCAGGCAGACACTAGCCTATTCACACTGAATAGTATTAGCGCCAAAATAATATCACAGTCAGCTGGCGCTAGACACATTCAATGACATTAGGCTCACCACTTCCATGGTGCTCAGCGGGGCATGAATAGCATTAGGGGACATCAGACACAAGAAGCATCTAGTGCCTATAGTGCATTACAGAAATTGCTCAGCTGATGCTAACTTGTTGTTGCAGGTTACATGCTTAATCGCTCTGGGCTCCTGTATGTACAATATGGGGTAAAACTGTTGCACGAGAGAGAGGTGATAATAAACTAAGCTTAGTGTTGTTTTCTGATATGGATGGTGATAGTAGATCAATGGAAATATTCTTTTTTACTGTCCAGGTGCATAGTGATGTCAAGAATTATTCACAACTCCTCTGTTGAGTTTCTCTGTTAAAAAAAAAGAGCTTTGAAACGTCTGATGATGTGATTAAGCACTATATAAATAAAGGTTGATTGACTGATTACATCTCGCGAAGAGGTGATATATTGTAATTGTCATTGTTCGTCGGTCTGTCCGTCTGCCAATTATCTTCACAACCGTTGCAGATAGAAAGATGAAAGATGAATTTAAAAATACAAGTAAAAGCCATTCATCACAAATAGTCGCTAAAAGTTTAAAAATATTTGAAATGATCCAAAGTAAAAGTACATCTGTTCTTACATTAATTCTTTGTTATTTTTATTATTTATCACAAATGTTGAAAGATTAGTAAGGTATTATAGAGGTGGATCTATTTTGTAGCATTTTATATAAAATGTTTAAAATAAAACTACAAATTATTTTGATAAAGTCAGGGCAATAAGAAGTGAAGTCAATGAGATTAGCATAAAACCCTAAATAAATTAAATTCCTTATATTTTCCTTGAAAATTAATTTGGTTACACTTCCGCTTATCACAAAAGTGCAACAACATTGTCCTGGTTCAGTTAACTTTTTACAGATTTAAAGAATCACTGTGGTCGGACAGTCATTGTGGAGTGTGTCTATGTGGATGTTAATTGGATTCACTCGTTTAACCACAAAGCCACAAAACAGTGTTAGACTACGATATACCTTTTGCCACTTACCTTTGCAGGGAGCTTGTGTTTATTGCTGTAGAGGGATCGCACCATGGTTACTACCTGCTGACCGAGGTGTAAATTGACCTCTGATCCTTTGAAGTGGGTCAGCAGAGCCGAGGTCAGCACCACCCAGGGGTTACGCTCCGACTGTGCCCTAAAACAGAGAGAAGGACCAAACCGTGAATATGAAAGTCTCATGTCCATGTTCTGAGGTGAATATAATGAGGTCAGAGAACTTGTAAATAAAATAGTAATATGCATCTTCACTATGAGGGTAGTCTGGGAATGCACATGTAGTGTATAGCAAAAGGAAAACAGTTATTCAACCATCACCCTGCATACCAGCAGAGGATAAACCTGGTAGACAGTAACAAGGTTGCAGCAGCTGACTAGTATATGCATACCATACTGTATGGAGATGAATATGCGCATCATGCATAATATAAATACAACAGTCACTTTAGGAAACAGCATCAACCTTCAGTCAAATAACAGGGTGACTTAAGCAAGCGAGGGCAATTATCAGGAGGTCTGGGGAAAATCTAATGAATTCTGTGTTTGGCATGTAATTGATGAGGAAGGATGTTTGACCACATAACTCCTGCAGTTAATATTTAACACCTCCATCCTGCATTTTCTCTCTATCTGTCTCTCTGTCTGAACATAAGGGGAGAGCTGTCAGGCTATGACAGGCATTTGTTCGCTAATGCCTCCAGAGTGACAGATTTGCTCCAACCAAGGCCAGCAAATGCCAGCAATGCCAAGGCAGTGCGACCTTCATGGATCTTTATTAAAACATATCAGTCACAGTTTTGGAAAAAAAAAACAACAAGATTGGAAACAAACAATGGCTCATTGTCCTTTACTTACATCTTGGTTGAAGGACGGGTCTTTCTTTAATTATTCATTTTATTACAGTTAATGTTAACGCGTCATGGAGGCAATGCAAACAACAGCCCCTCATCTGGTGGATAATACTAATGTTAGTGTTTATGGATTTTTGAGAAAAACCACGCCTCAAACCCCATTGTTGCTGTAGTGACGCTGTTAATATACCAATTATAAATTCTTTAAACTTAATTAGAATGCTTTACCACTGTGAGCACTGCTGGAAGCTATGTGTGTAATTAACATGACAAGCAGTGCGTTAAATTATAAGCTACAGACAGAAATGGGAGATGAGACGTGTATGCCCTTGTTTCATTTTGGATGTTTTCCCATGATAAAGGCCAGATGGTAAGATGTTGATTCATCCTCAGCTGTGTGATGAGAAATAAACAAAAATGTCAAGTGGTTGATGCCTGATGTCAGATAAGGCTGCTGAAGTGAGTCTTGCCAAAGTGTATTAGAGGAAGAAGGCCCTGAGGTAAGAGCTGGTGTGCGTGTGTGTGTGTGTGTGTGTGTGTGTGTGTGTGTGTGTGTGTGTGTGTGTGTGTGTGTGTGTGTGCGTGTGTGTGTCTGCACTTATGTGGGAGAGTAAAAAGTGTGACAGAAAAGAACTGGCAAGCGAGAGAATGGATAGAGAGGAAAGAGGGGAAGACAGCAGTGAGAATAGCAGGGCTCCTCCGTGTGCGACTGCCAGCAGAACAGGCAGCTCTCCATCCAGCTATTGAGGCGTTTTGTCCTGACAAGCTGCTTCACCTTTGAATGGTGCAGCCACGGGAACAAACAAGAGTCCACTTGTGCTGTTGGCATACTATTGCTTCCTGTGCTTTACTAGGGGACAGGGAGGCACTGCTGCATGCAAGTGTCTGAGTGCTTGCCAAATCTCTCACAGGGTACAGCATGAGTCACAGCCAGCCTCCATTCGTGCTTTGAATCATGACTCAGTTTATGTGGACAGACTATAGAGGATAAGCTTTATAGATGCAGCTCAATATAGCTTCGAGAACAGTGTCTCCAAAAAGAGAAAATGAATAAATAAAATAAATACCTTTAACTCTGTAGGCATGCAGTAAACACTCCTCGAGCCCATGGAGGGTTAAATGCTGAGTCAGACCAAGAGTTAAGACTAACTCTAACGGAACATCTTAAATGAGGCATTTGAAGGTTAAGTTATTCAGAGTTTTGTGTCCCAAATTATCACTGCCAGATGTAACAGCAATTTCACATGAAATGCACACTGAATACAGATCAGACCTCAATTTCAGGCTTCTGTGATTCAAAGACGCACATTACAGTCTACTGTTGTTAGCATACGGATGCATGTTGGCTCAAATTAGAGGACAAGTACAGAGAAGAGATGAAACTAAATCCACGATCAAAAGGCAACTTTGTACTCAGCATTGTGTTTGCGTTTAAATTTAGATAGAACAACGGCTCAGTCTGCAGATAAAAGAAATGATTATAACAGAGTCCCAGCACTGATCGTTTGACTACAGCTGTTACGCTCGCAAAGTCAGTGCACTGTCAGTGAAATCCAGAAGCAGCTGTAGCTTCAAAACCTAATCCTCATTTCTTCTACTGCTTCTCAGCTGAATGGCGCTTTACCACTAAAGACATCGACTTTACACAATCGTGCTGTCCTTTACTAACAGCGATTAAAACTTGCCAGTTTCATACTTCTCTTATATCATGGCTTTCTGCACAATGTCACAGCTTCCCAATCAATTTCCCTTATTTTGAAACCTTTAACGATTTGCCGTGGATGATTTTCCACTTCCACACCAGCTTAATATTGAGTTGAATGAAAAAATAGTGTGAGAGATTTTTTCTTTCATCCTGTGCTGTTTCATCAAAAAATTGAAAAACAGATTCTTATTCTAATGAACTACTTTGACATTAGGTCCTTCTATCTATGGATACTAGAATCTTTTCAGGACCTCCTTGACTTTGTTTTTATTGAGACCAGAGGAGGTTCAGACCTGTGCTAACGGTTACTGGTTGGTCAAACGTAACCAACACACTCCTCCAGCCTGTGCAGCTTTGATCAAACATTACACAGCACTGGGGAAAGTATGCAAGAACACAAAGATCACATTTGTTAATTGTTCTGTAAAATAGAAATAAGCATGTCATCTTTATATCCACCCACTCAAATATCACTCAGATGTCTCTCCACGGTGCATTCAAAGAAGAAACTGTGGTCGTGCCTAATCAATATGTCTAATAACTCTATAGATGTGTTGGAAATATAAACAGGAATGCACATGACTTCCTGTCCTCAGTTCTGCATTAAGTTTATGGATGAAGAGGGATTTGGGCACTTCAAAAGGCCCCCAGCAGAGAGATTAGTTTAACATTTCAGACGGCCTGTTAAGTCACAGCCGGACTCTGATATCCTCATCTGATGGAGATAAATGATTGTGTGGTCTGATCCTGGAGTTGTGTTTTTGTTTTGTTTTTTGATATATCAAAAGAGCAAGTGTCCAATTAGGCAGGTTATTTTGAGCCTTTAAACCAATGCATCGGAAATTACCACATTACTTAAATTTTGTTCAGCAATCGATCCATGAAGTCATAGTCAATAAAGTCTATACACACTTATACACAAGCCTGTATGTGTGTCATCATTTGTAACAACTAGAGAAGAACTCTATTTCCAATTGCTGATCGAAACTGTCTGCTTTGATAGAGCTGTGAGAATGAACTGCCGACTGCACAACTGTATTGTCTCTCTCCCTTCAACAACGCTCACTTTTAATCAAAAACAATTGATTAGGAGAAGAGCTACCACATCATTAGAAATTGATCAATAATAATGCCATTACTTGCTGATGCTCATAACACACAAACAGGTGCAAAAAGCTTAGAGGTTGACCTGTTGTGAAGATGCTTGTTTTCATTTCCTTCACTAAAAGTTTAATTGGTGAGCGTTCAGAGGTACACGACTCCATTCTGGATCTTTGTGAAATGCGCAAAAACACACTGCTGGTATGCTGCTGACAATCTGAAACAATATTTCAATAAATTTCTGATCGACAAAAGAAGGCTGACAATACGAACACACACACAGCTACACGCACATGTGTATAAAACCAGGATTGAGACAATGCTTATATGGCAGTCTGTTTGAATAGATAGCAATAAATTAAGACTAAACAACAAATGGCTGCCTTATACATGATAATGTTACCACCTACTTGAAGGTTCCTTGAAAGCCGATTCATTACAAGTCACTAGTTACAAGAAAAGTTGCCAAAAGAACTCAAATATAATCGAGAGAGCTGGGTCATTGTTACTTTCATCAATGGAAGGAAAATTCTATGCAAGGAAATGGAAGCAGAATGTTATTGCTTGTTGCAACACATCGACATCAACTAACTCCCATGGGGTGGAGGTTTACAGCTGACTGTACATAACTGTAGATGCTCAATGGTGCATGAAAGATGCGTACAGCATTTTCAGGCATCTCAGTGACAATGTGTGACTTGGAATCTATGATCAAATTCTGAAACTCCTTGGAGCAGAGTACTTTTGACATGTTTTCTTTGATCAGTTAACATTCCAATTGCACAATGGCCTAATCCTTTATTTCTAAGCATCAGCAAATTCAAATAATGTCTAATCATGATTTATCAGATGAGCTTGTTGCTTTGTTTGACTGGAACAACGTGGACTGGAAATCTCAAAATATTTGCCAATGCTGGAAGGAGTAAGTGGCAGAGATCAGGGACGAGTGTAGACTAGAGATGAGAGAGAGAGTAAGATTTTACATACTATACTTCAAAAGGTACCATAACTGAAGAAAAGCTACAAAGCATCGGTCCAGGTAGTCAGGAGAACAGCAGTTACTTTTGCACATTGATAAACATTCATATTCATCAACATGAGCATGACATCTATTTTCTTTTAAAAACCCAAAGCAGGATATTTCCTAAAACTATTAATCTATTAAAAGTTCAAAGAACAGTGAAAAGACATTTTTCTTACACTCCCTCCTTCATCATGGGTGGCCACGCTTGTAGAAGGAGCATAAGCATCTGAAAGTCTTCCCATTTTTGTGCAACTTCCAGCAGCTCTAGGAAGAGGGTGTATCTTTTATCTTCATTCTCCACATCTTCGATCTGAACCTGAAGAAAGGTCAAGAAAAAGAAAGTCAGTATGAGACCAAGCAACAAAAAACATGCAAGGGTGCAGGGCAAAATCTGACCACGAGGGGCTTTTATCTGGATTGTGACGCAGTTAGACAAGACACGAAAATGTAGAGATCCCATCTGAGTGCTCCTGCGGCTAGATGGCCACAAAAGGCTGCTAACATGTGCTGATATGTATGTCCATATGCTATGTTTAGCTAAGTAAGGCAGAACATGACATGCAAAAAAAAAAAAAAAAAAGCTATATTAAACTTGAGATCAGTCAGGTCCATTTCAGTCAAAAGTTGATAGCTTATTGTAACTGCAGTAAGATACTGTATACTGTAGGTGGTAATTTTTTATATGGCTGTCTGTTCTTTCCTGCTTCCACACATTTGCGTAGACAGCCTGAGGCAGGAAGAGCACAACTTCCTGCCCTTCAATGAGCCAACATTAAGACACAGTGAGCAGGGAGAGAAACCAGCAGAGACCCCAATTAGAACAGGACCAGTGACCATAACAATAAAGTCATGATTGAATCAGACATAACAGGAGGAAGAGGTGCTGGAACAGAGGTGGGTTGCCAAATGCATGAAAAAGGGGGCAGGGGCTAAAACTGCTTAAGGAGTGTACTCTGTAAGGAATTACCACTTGGATGCATTGAGCGATCAGATGATTGTTGGCTGGTTTAAGATTATCTGCTATTAGTGGATGTAGCTGAGAATAACAGCCAAGCTTGACTCCCGACGCCTGAACTACGACTATACGCTACGTTTCTCCTTCAAGGGTGGAATGTTTTTATGGACTGAAAATTATTTATTTGCAATGCACATTTAGAGATGACATTTGCAATGTTGACTAAGTGCTTTTATTTAGAAAAAAATTACTACCTCAGAATGGAAAAAAAGCATCAGCCCATTTTATGGGTGCTTACTGTCAGAACCTCAGTGCAGAAGCAGATTTGGCTTACTTAGGGGTATTCGGTTTTAATTGAATATCCCTGCACTGACACTGTCCCACACAAATGCAAGAGACACAGGGGAGCAGCTTTCGCTGATTTCAAATGAAGCATGCTATCGTTGTGATGGTGAGACTTGACATCCTAATGATTGCAGCAGAATTTACGGGCTCGACAATCCTGCCAAAACAAGCCCCAAATGGATTGTGCAATAACAAGCTCTCAATCTGGATGAGTATCAAAGCCCTCGAACTTCAAACAAGGTATTGAAAGGATGGGGAAAAAAGCATTGTGCATAAGGGTAGGTTTCACTGTTGGTGTGTAAAAAACATTGTCTCTGGCCAAACTAATTCTACACTAATATAGGACAGAAATTGGAAAAGAACACTGTAAGAAAGTGAGAAAGAATGAAGGAGGGTTAATGTGGAGAAAATGAGAGGAGGAGGAGGGGAAGTAATTAATTTTCTTTTCAAAGCTTAGCTTCCAGTGTGATTTAACAGTTCAGAGAGCAGCTGATTTCTGTGGGGAAACTACCAACTGCCAAGGCATGGCCGTCACATGTGTGCAAGCATGGACACACACGTACAGACACACACACAGTACATTTCTAGTACATCAAAGATTTATACAGGATAACTACTTCAACCTATATAATGCAATATCCACCAGCATTTAAGGCCTTGTACATTCTTATTCATTTTAAATATCATCATATTTCTCGTATTTTCATTTTCACTTATTTGGTAAGTGTAATGCGCAAGCAAAAAAACACGTGGGTGAGCACTGTTCAAGCTACAGATCCAAAATACTCTTTTTTGGAAAAAAACAGTCACATTCATCATAATTTCATTAAATGGTTTTAAAAACAGTAGTTGCAGTTCTACTGAGACAAATCACAATACCAGAAACAAATGTTCGTGGTGTTCTTTGGAAGGAGGGCTATACAAAAACACAATCAGAATTATACATATAGAATGGATAAGAGTATAATGTGTATAAGAGTGTTAGATTCAACAAATACAGAATAAATTTCTGTAAAAATCTAAATTTATTTTGATCATCTATTCCTATTTAGGGGCAGCAGTGGCTCAGTGGTAGAGCGGGCGTCCTATGATCACATGATCGGCAGTTTGATTCTCGCTCCCGCCAAGCCATCTCCTGAGTGTGAGCCGACAGCGGGAAGTATCAGCTCACCTCCCGGTCACTGCCGAGGGCTGTCCCCCTAACAAGCTGCTCAATTGGGGTGCATCCCAAAGCCACTCCCCATCACTCTGCCTCCCCTGTACTGTACTAATTTGCATGCTTACAGGCCGCTAGTGTGTTGTGTGTTTGTTTCAGGGGCCTGTACACAATGTTCAAAAAACGCGTATCTAACACATATATACAGTATATGCATGTATAGCTCGAGTGAAAAAATAATTTCCCCGTTAGGATCAATAAAGTTGAATTTAATCTTAATAAAGTCTCTTAACAACATTTCAAGCTTTGGAGCGGTGAAGCTTAAGCTAACAAAGTTAGCAGGCTATCTTTGGATAAAGAATAACAAAAAAAGCATTTTGTCTAAAGAACTACTAACTGGAGATTAGAAGAACAGTAAAAATATTCCCATTTAACAAGTATTAATTTACAAAATGTATATATTACTAAGTGGTCAGAGGATCTTTGAATCTACCTTTTCTTGGAACTGTTTCATTACGCAACGATATAAGATGCTATGCACCTTTCTTAATTAAGAAATCCTCAGAAAGTTGAGATATTTAATAAAGTGACGAATACACTTGATTTCTGAGATCTTAAAACTTTAATTCTAAAATACACAAAGATCTTAATAACTGGTAAAACAGCAGTGGTGTTGTAGTGAAGTGCCATTAAATGGAGGATGGAGCAATAAATGAGAAAAGCTGAACCTCAGCACCCCCTGGAAATGAAAGGAATTTGGTAAAAGGAAATGGAATCCAAACCATCTAGTAGAAGCCATCATTGCAATTTAAATATCTCAAATTGACACTTGATCATTATTGTTAATGTCTTACTTTGTTATTAATACTGGATATAAAGAAGATTCATTATTTAGTGAATTTCAAGGGGATGAAAGCCACTGCCTCCTCTCACCCACTTGTGCACAGATACACACATTCATCAAACTCACCTGCAGTGGACCACAAATTAAATCAGTGTCCGTTATTATGTGGCTGAGGCTTTAATTTCTTAACAAGGGAGGATGATAATTAATTATGCCTAGTCATTAAAATCAACATTTCCTCTGTGGTTTTGTACAAAGAACAAAGTGCAGGAGGGCAGGGGCTCACCGTGAATATAATATGATATAATATAATGTAATATATATACATCCCCACCTATATATTTGAATAAGCTCACTTGAGAAGTCTCACACTGTCACCAACTCCACCCACTACCTGTCAATCAAGCGCCTAAGCGATCACGGTGCCCAACCAATCACGGCGCATCTGCCAGAAGGAATCATGTCAACAATATGGAGTAAGGCATCTGCTATGTGAGAAGAAATAACCATACATGGACTTCCCTGTTAACATAATTTTAGAGTGTCATAACAGTTCCAACAATTTTCATGTTTTTGAGCAGAGAGTTCAAACAGCAGGAACGACACAGAAAGCAGAAACAATTTCTGAGTGGCTAGCACCGACAGTCTGTCCAGCTATGGTTTCCGTTTGGAATGGGACCATCGATGTGGTATTCAAAATGCTCCTCGGGCATCTGAAAAAAATGCTCTTTAAGTAACTACATACAGTTCTGTTCATGTAGTCCCCTAACAGAACTATCACTTCTCTAAAATTTCTTTTCCACTTGTTCTTCTGACAGGTGCCTTTTCCTTTAACGTGAGCTCCTTTCCCAATCTCACCATTAGTGAGCTTTCTTTCTCCAGTTAGTCTGCTAACATTCATCTATGGCTTCACAATGCCCGCCCAGCGCAACCCATCAACACAAAGTTGTCACCACGTTGATTTTGGACTATGTTGGATGCGCTTGGTTTATAGCAACAATACATTTGTTTTCAAATGTTTGGTATGAAGTCTGATATTATGGTTTTATCATGGAATTTCCACATATATCATACATTTTAAATATGTGGATATTAATACAATTCAACACAACTTGGGGAAAGAATTTCAAACCAACGTAAAATCCTGGCAATAACCTAGTTGGCCAGCAACAGTTTTCAGGTTCCATGTCATTAATAATCATCATGGGAAAATGTTCTATTTTTCAAAGTTACCCTATGATATACAATGCAGATATACAAACTGAAATATTGTATATAAACTACATTTACTGTATAGAAACTATATTTATTATTGTTATTATTGTAACACAGTGGCACTACTCCAAGCATTTTGAAAATTGCTTTAATTATAGAGCCCAGCTCTTCTAACTTTGTATGTTTCCACAAAATGTTCCAATTTTGTGGAACATGATATTAAAAACTAATTTCCCAAACTCAATATTAGCATTTTGATTTTCAGGGACCAGGCAGGGTTGGGACCTAGAGCCGTGTCAACGTGATAAACTATTCAAGAGAGACATGAGATACCGTGCTTCTCTTCTAAGAATGATTCTAGAGATAAAGAAAATCCACTATCACGTTTCTGAAACACCTACGCTAACCCAGACAGTGTGGAAGTTGGTTGATAATCACTCAGCCTACTGTACTGACAGGTGGTCAGGTATAAGTCAAATGAAAAATGAAAGTGACTCATTCTAAATAACAATTGAGCTGTTCATAATGGTTTTGGCGTTATCAGCACCAATGAACTTCTTTGAATCAGTTCAAACAAAAGCATGAAACAAAATAACCTATTACCTATTAAACTTTTAAATTTCACTTTGAGGTGAGCAAAATATGTCGATTAAATTCCCATTAAAATTCCCAAGTTGCTAAATTGTTTAGCTACTTAAGTTCATTATGATGAAGAGATGGTGCGCAGCAGTTCTGGCATTTCCATTATTTAACCCGAGGAAAGAAAAGGTTCAATTACCACTTTATTTGGGACTTATTATTATTAACATTTACTAGATTTAGTAGTAGTAGCAGAACGCTACTTATTTGAACAATTTAAATTTTTCTGACGTTTTAATTACCCCCGTATTAAATTATTGAGAAGCCATTTCCAACAGTAGGAAAAAAAATAACTGAATGAAGACATAATTAAATCCAACTCTTTTCGGTAAAAGCAGGGTATCAACCAAAAAAAAAACCACGTACACACAGAAAACACAGGTAGGAGGGAGAATGCAAGTGCACACGTAGGCAAACAGACAGAATTTATGTCAACAGAGCAATTCATATGAACAAGTTTCAGCCGCTGATGCTGAGGGGTCAACAAACAGTATGATGCCCAAAAAAAAAAAGCCACACATGTTAATGTGAAAAAGCATGAAAGAAAACAAACAAACAAACAAACAAACAAACAAACAAAATCCTAGTAGCTCTCACTTTCTGTAATTTCAAGCCTCAGAAGCTACTTCTTTTTTCCTGCTGGCATAGAACACATTGTTAAATTATGCCAACCACATGCAAGATGGTCACCCACTGTGACTGTAAGCAGCCATGCTTTTAACAAAATGATACTCAGGAACATGGGAAAAAAAGAGCAAAGGAGAGAAATGAAGAAAGCAGAATGGAAAGCTGAGGTAAATGAAACATGACTAGTTGTAACCAGCCACCACATTATTGCTCTTTCACAATGTTTTTACGCTGTAACTCAGGGAGAGAAAACTATCGTGGGTGTGGGGGTTGTGTGGTCGATGTGTCTACAGTCTTCATGTAAAACAAGTTTTTTGTTTATCTTCATTGTAAATCTGCCTGCTTGTTTGCAACTATGTTAGTGAGCTGCTGCCTGCCTTTACAATGAAAGGGACAACCATAATTGCAATGAGAATTTCCTGGTAAAAAAAAAATAATTAATACATTTTTAACTTAACCAGATATTCAATTATACAAGCCAATGCTACTTGCATTGGCTTGTATAATTTGTATATTGTACTATACTTTACCTTAATGAATGAATGAATAAATGAATAAATAAATTCCTAATAATATCATGATGTACATGATGATGATGATGATGATGATGATGATGATGTGGATGATGATGATGAAAACACACAGAGATACATCCAGTGTGTTATTAGTGATGAATGAAAGGTGATGTCAAATAATTTACCAGCAGGAGAAATAGAGTTATAGAAAATCATCAGACATTCATGATAAGCATGCTGTAGAGTCTGTGTAGCTGAATAATTAATTGAAAGAGGCAAGTTCTAAATAATACCAGTATGGAAATCAAATAGAGAGGTCATTCATTCTGTGAAAGAACAGGTGTCAATTAGGTGGCCCTTACTTAATGATGAAGGCAGAATATGTACATGTGTTTCTCTGTGACAGCCTGATTAAAAGGGGTAATACCAGAAACTGTTCAGAAGAGCAGTGTCCCTTGATTAAAAGGTTGATTGGAGAGGGGAAAACACGTCAAGATGTGCAGGAACTCTCTCAACTAAAATGATCTGCAATGCTTTAAAATGGAAACCGAACCAAAGATGTGGAAGAAATAGAAGACTACCATTCAAATGGATCGAAGAAGAGCCAGCATGGCATAGACTCAGTCAATGATCAGCTCCAGCATGATCAAAGATGGTCTAAAGTTACCTGTGAATACTGTGATAATTAGAAGAGACCTGTGTGAAGCTAATCTATCAGAAGCAGTCCCACTGTTAAAAAAAACAAGGACAGGCTGAAGACGATATTACTTACCAAAGAACACATGAACTGGTTGGTACCACTGACTCATTGAACACTATGATAACTCTTCACATTACTGTAACCTTATAAATTGCATCACCATTTTTTTTATTTGCCTTTAAAAGCATTGTATAACCAAAATTTTTGCAAGTTTATAATCATCATAATTAAGCATAAAATAATATAATTATGGTTTACAACACAATCAGCAAACCAACCAAAAATCTTTTCCATGTCCTCTAGTCACACTCTAAGTTTTTACTCCACCTTTGTTTCCCTTTCTGTGGACAGTTTGGTTGATGGTTCTCATTTTTTATGCGCAATAAAGCACAATTCCAGGTTTTGTGGACAGGAACCAATGCAAAAAAGTTTATGCACTCATGCATACATATTAAAATATTTTTTATATGCATTGACATATAGTTTTTACATGCTGATGCACAGACACATACACATGGCTGTGTTAAAATGCATTATATAAGACTTGAGTTATCAAAAGCCTTACAAACTGAATGATTGAAGACTGAATTATGTGTCCATGCATTTTTCAAAATACATCAAATCCCTCTCCACCTATCAGGTATTTCAACATGAAGGTCACAGTCTGAAGTATGCAAAACCATATTGGCAAGATAATCCTCAGCCCTGACACACATCCAAGATTAACAGCGGAAGAAGAAAAAAAAGGGAACCACAGATGGACAACACACCATTCTGTTGTAACTACAGATTGTGCAGTGATACGGCAGTAAAACAAGCACAAACATATGTGGCAGATAGTCAGTTGGCAGGGGTGTGTTTTGTGTGCAGTTGACCACCAGCGTCCAGCTCCTCTGTAGCACAAACACAACAGTCTATGTATTTGTCTGGGATCCATTCCTGAAACTGGTAAATGCTGATTCTCTCACAATGCAGCTCCTCAAGACAACCCAAAGTCTCATCTGTTGTTCAGAGAAAGGGAATGGCATCACAGTAAGAATCAACTTGAATGCCAGAGAAAAAAATAGAGTATGAGATAGGCGATGACCAGACATCACACTATGCCCTAACAGTAGAAGAGCAATAACTATCTTCTCATTTTGTCTGTCTAGAAACATCTTCCCGCCGTGAGTATAGCATCCCTCGTTAAAGACATTGAACCCCAAAGAGAACTGCAGAAATTATTTCACCCATACATTGTCCAAAATTAACAGAGGCTTGCTGAAGTGAGCACTATGTGAAGAAGAGTATCCAGAGAAGGAGGCTGAGAAATATTTGTTTGATGTCAGTGAACAAGTCTGGACTGGAGGGAGAGGGAGAGCTTCATCCAAGTAAATAAATAATAAATGTGATGGACTTTAGGAAGCTATCTCATGGCAACACTGTAATGCAACAAGTCGAGGGTCACCATCTTGATAGCCAAAGCAAAGCTATAATGCCAGTTGTTTTGGCAGGTCTTATCTATTCCCCTCAGCTCCTGCAAAAACTTTATTTATGCTCTGTTTTTAACTTGGAGTCAGAAGAGAACAGAACAACACTTTGTCATCTCGGCGTGATTGCTGACAATTCAGTCAAAAGGAACCTCAGAGGAGCCACAGCAATAAAATAAACAAGAAGAGGAAACGTGGAGATGGAGACAGATGAGAGGAGAAATAAGGAGGAAAGAGCCTGAGGACAGTTTAAGTTATAGGAGTGGGCACCAAAGAGCCAGATAGGAAGGAGAGCGGCATCTCTTCTGGAATATTCTTTGCTGTGCTGAAGCGTTAGGTCAATGCTTTGCATTATTTGATATTAGTCAACTGGATCATATGCACAAGTGAGAAGTACAGTAGTTCAAGTATTATCTCACTTCTACATCTGAAAACATGTTTTAGTTGAATGTGATTCAAGGCACTTCACACACACAGACTTGAACACACCCACACACAAATGCATGCACACCATTCAGTGTCTTCCTTTCTCCTTGGCCCTCTAACATTTTAAATATTCATTAGTCTCTGCATGCATGCATGATGAAGGAGAGCGTGGCAGAAATGGTTTTATATAAAATCACATCGTAAAGGCTGCTTATGTGTGCGTTCCTGATATCATCTGTTAATGTCGAGCTACAAGCTTGTTCTTTCTTCCTAAACTTGATCTCCCCATCCATTCTAACCACTATCTTCCTGCATTTTGTCTTCCATCTCTTATGTTACTCTTCTTCCTCTCCTGAGGCATGTACCATTATGTATTCTCAGATGCCATGTTATACAGTGTAGATCTAGCCCAGACTTCAGGGAGAGGGAAGGAAAAAGAAGACGTTTCAGAAGTTGTATTTGTCATCGCACTCATCTTGTCATGTCAGCTCATCACTGCATGCACAAGAGGAAGTGTGTGCTCATCTGTTTGTTCTCAATGGTGTGCATGTCTTTACCTTTGCTCCTATGTTCTCTTTGCATGTCTTATGTGTTACACTTTCAAGTCATAATAAACTCCCTAACCCCCGACAGGCCCGAGGCTTTGCTCTTTTGGTGTCTTCTTCTCTTTGCTCTCATTTTGTCTGAAACCTGCACTCTCTTATCAACCACGCTTTCTCAGCAATGCTTCTTCTCTCCCTCTGTCTCCCCACCTCTCCCTCTCCCCTTGTGAAGTGTGCGACCCCTGCAACTTTATTCTGCCCGTCACCGGGGACATTAGCCAGAGCAGGTCGATGAATATTGATGAGCTCATTCAGAGCACACAGTAAAGGCCAAGCACAGAAATCTCAGAATCCCACAGCTCCACTGGCACTCCCAGTCCAATACACTGACAAACCCACATCCTGTGTTCCCCAACCTCTCCTTTCCTGATCTCTCCATCGCCCCCTGAGGTCAAAGACTGAGACAAATGCCAAGTCATAATAAAGATTATCAGGTGGATTTGTTGATAGGGCTCAAGCAAAGACTCACACAAAGTCAAGAAGAAATAATGCCAATTTGACTCAGCTAACAAAGGCTAATTACCTCATCTCACATTAACACGAACTCACATGAACAGGTGTAGTGCTGCCTCTGCTGCAGACATATTTAGATTAAAAACCCATGAAGTTCTGATGAAAAATAATACCTTTCCATCTATATTGTTAACTCCACCAAGGACATTGTGATTCCTTCATTGTTTATCATTGTTTCTTAGCTAACAGGAGTACTCAGAAAGAGCACAATGGAATCAAATGGAAGGGTCGGGCACAGGCCAAAAACATTTCAGGATTTTTCAACATGTCTTGTATTTCTGCTTAAACAATTTCTACAAAATTTGTTAGAGTGGTAGGTCATGGGCCAGGTGAGCTACACAATCATGAGTAGGATTGTTTGGACTTGGAGTTTAATTAATGATGAATGTTCATTGAGTCTGATTATCCGACCATCAAACAGACGTTGACCCAAACTGCCTTTTTTTTTTTTTAACGAACTGTTAATACACAATCCTTGTGCAGAAACTCCGATACTCAGCATCACCACACACCTCTATCATCATAATGATCATTGGGAGCGATTATGTTTTATTATTCTATACATGGGTCGAGTATCCACATTTGAATAAACTCTGGGGAAAGAAGTAGAATCGAGAATGAAAAAACTTAATTTCTCTTGTGTGAGTAATGTTTCATGACATCAAGTAATTTAAAGTCATAATATTTATTGCAGATCCTTCTGAAAGCAGTTACCTAGGACGATCCATGTGACGGCCACTTTAATTTAACAAACTGACATTAATTAATAATGAAGATCACACTGGAGTTTTTTCAATGTCATGATATTTAATAAAATATGCTATCCTCTATTGTTTTCCCTCATTTGATTGAATGGTGAGATGGATATTTCTCTCCATCATAAGGGCTAGCGGTAATAAGAAGCGACAAGTCAGTGGGAGAGGGCTGTCGAAAGGGCCAGTGTTGATAACACTGATCGTTCACCTGCCACCGATTCTGTTAAACTCAGACGTGATTATTTCTCTACATACTTTGACAAATCATTCACAGGGTAAGCGCTTGTTAGCTACAAAGATCGGTTGTTGACGTGAAAGCTGTAATTACTGATGTGTAAATGCAACTATTTAGGTTTGTTGTTCTATACTGAAAAATACATTTTTTATGCCATTGTCCATTGAGACTTGTAACTGTTGGTGAAGAAGTGGTAATACTGGAGCATATCCATGATATAGATTCCATATTAATTCCAGTGGCCTATTGGGAGCAGTCAGTACCAGGTGATTTGGATATTCCCAAAGGCTTCTCCTTAAAATAAACCTGAATGAAATTTTGTCTCATGTGCAGTTATTAACCAACATATTGAAACTAGCTATTAACTAGTTGGGTGACAGTTTTCTTGTTGGTGTGATCATTGAAGAGGCCATTGGATGAATTGCTATTTGCCATATCTTTTGGTCATTATTGTGCACTTTGTGACAACCTCTGAGTCACAAGTATCTGCTTTGTTGGGAACCTCAGTTTAAACCTGTGGCTAGTATTTATTTTGGCAGCAATCTGGTGGCAAATAACTGTTTTCTGAGGGTGGGCACAGCGAGTCTTAACAGCACAATTGAACAAATCTTAGCTTGACCAGAGGCACTGATTAATCTGATGACTCATAAGCTCAATGACTTATTGATTAGACATCACCTGCTGATTTCCCATGATTAACATATTTCTATTCAACATTCACAGACTATCTCTTTTTTTTCCAATCCAACACTTTGCTTTGATTAATTACAGAAAAGCATAAGCATGATGTGTATGCCTCATCAATCAGTCTCTGTCATCTTCTGAGCTGCACATGATGGACGGGCTCTCATCTTGGCTGTAATCCATTTAGTCACTAGATGACTGCATAAACAATCGCCTCACAACTTGAAAAAATACCCTTCTCTGCTTGAAATAAACACTGTCGGTCACATTTATAGTTTCATGTCAAAAAACTATTTAAAATTTTTCTAATGTTCAAAGAGGCAGTCAATAATTTAGTTTGAGATGGGCCACATCTGCAATATAAAAGTGGGAACCCTGAATATTGTGCACTTTACCAGAGAGCGATCTATGCACTATAACACTTGATATTCAGCCAGTGAATTTAGAGAACATCCACAAGTGAAGTTGTAATTATAGGTTTTATGGCTTTAGGACAATATTGAGTTAAAAGCTCTTGCAAAGCAGTAACTATTCCAAGGTTGCTGTGTTTAGTGACTGATCAAGCACCTCGCTCTGATCACATGCAGTTGTTTTGATTTGAATCCTAGTGGAAATTTTAAAGATCTATTCTTTTTATCATGGCTGAGGTTTCATTTACATATAAAACTAACAGAGCAAATGTTTTTAATTTCCGTTCTACCAATTTCTTCTTTAGTTTCATCACACCCACTATTGTTAAATGCTTAGCGGCATTCATCCTTTGTACTTTATACCGTTTATCCACCGTCATTTACAGCTGATGTTTATACAGTATAAAATACACCAAACAAGTTTTTTGATTTTTCTGGCAGCAAAGTTGAATTATATTTGCTGACTTATTTTTGATAAATAATTTAAATAGCCTCTGTTGCCAAACGAGCCATTATCTTTATTTTTTGTGATTCACTCTCTTCAACAGCGACGGATTAATCAGTGCTGCTGGAGTGATCTTATGCTAAGTGGAATTAGATATTTCAAGCAAGCCCATAATTTGAAGATGGTATTTGGACCAAAATAAATGAGGACAGCCGATACACACAAAATGTCTTTTGAGTTGTAATTCTCATATTTAAAAAAAAACATTTTGAATCATGAGTGATAATGTAATCTTCAAAATCATTCCAAAAACAATCATCATTATTAATGGACTGCCATAAATGACAAACAAGGTGCTTGCTGTGACAGGAAAACAAGGACAGCCACTGAACCGACTCATCGAACCACTGTATGAAAGTGGACACACACAAACCTGGGTACCCTGACAGCACTTCAGCACCAAGGACAGTGCTGAACTGAGGGAGCTTTATCTGTGAGTTTAAATGAACAGAGTGGTTTATGTTGACATAATGTACTGTAAATGTCATTCTGTCTGACTGGTACTACACAAAGTAGTTTGCCATCATTTATGTTCTATTTTGTGCAACCTTCAATAAAATCTTCAGGTGGACAACACATCTCCCCAGTGAATTATCCAAACTGGCAAAAGACATGTCTTAGTATAAGGAATTACACTTCCTTTTCTTTCTTTTGATATTGACTGCTATCTTTAGGGCTCTTTGATGCAAAACCATTGACAGCGTGCACAAATTTAGCAAAAGGCATATGAACAGCCTGAACCCCTTGAATTAAATTGAATTAAATGTATGCATTATGTCTTTTGCAATTAAATCAGAAGAAGCTTCTAAAGCATTCCGTATTAAAATCCTATTGTTTGAGTTAGTGTACAGGTCTATCGATGCTAAACCTTCACCAAAATTTACATAACCCCCCTACTCGGATAGACCCTGAGCAAGAAGATATTACAACTCAGAATACAGTAGAGTTCAGATCCTCTGCAAAGCTTTAATAAAAAAACGAATGAGATAAATTCCCTAATCTCCTCTCACATTCAATTTAATTGAAAACAGAACAAAGAAAATTGTTCTTCATTATCCTCATTGATTTTTGTGTGCTTAGTGCTTTTTGTGCTTAGTTTCAGTTTTATGTCTGCAGTATGCCTGATGCTGATAATGCCAACAAACAACTGACTGGAACATCCCACAGGTAAAGGGTGGTAACATGATGATTAGGGAATGGGAATGATGGTGGCATCTCCAAAATCATTCACAAGTAAAGATGGGCCTGTACGCATGTTTTAAAAAAACAAACAAACGGTAATCATGGGTGGAAAAATTACTTCCCCAAGAGGATTAATAAAGCACAGCTCTTCTTCTTTTCTGGAAATCTGCGTGGACAACGCTAACCCTGTCAGTCCATCAGCATCAGATACTATCATGAAACAAAACTACAGTGGCTTGACACGCTTTTGGAGAATCAAAACCTTTTCCCCTGGGTTAAAGAGGAAAAACGTTTCAGTTGTTAAAAGGGCAAAGCTGAACAGCTAGCACTGGTGATGCCATGGGGGTTTGGGTTAAGACACACGAGTGACTTGCATATCAGAGAAGGTACATTAATGAAGGAAAGTAAAATACAGATTTAAATGGTGCCATAAAGACATCCTTTTCATGGATGTTACTGTTTACTCCACACCTGCAACTCAATCTGTCCGCCACAGAAAATGTGTTGTATATCAGGAAGCAGCAGAAGAAAACAGAGACCTCAGACTGAAGTGTTACATCAAATGAGAATATGACAGTTTCATTTTCAAAACTTCAACAATTTGTTTCCTCTCCCTCTGAAAGTCTACTTGGGTGCTGTCAAAAATAAGTTCCTATTTCACTGCTTTCTGTTATTATTGATACTCTAGGTACCGGTAATCTTTAAATTGTCTACAAATGTATGTGCTACTACTCAAAAGCTGAATCTCAGAGCGTGTAACCCTAATGTTATCTCGGTAGGTTTCGTGTGGATTAGGGCATTCTCCATTTACACTGAGGGAGTCTAAATTTATCCAGCATATTACCTTGAAGTGTCAACTGTGTTCTGAAACCAGTTCATTCTTAAAAGACTACAGTAGAATACTTTGATGTCAGAATATTATTTAGTAAGAATTTATTCCTCCAGGAAACAGCATCAACATATGGACGATATAATTTCATAGGACTTCACTGAAACTCAGTTTCAGTGGTATTCAAATGATGATGTTTTTGACTGTATGTATTCACCTGCAAGGTCATTATTATGTTTCAGTTTTTGCGTGTGTGTGTATGTGTGTGTGTGTGTTGTGTGTGCCTGTGTCCTGTTCCAAATGACGTAAAAGAAGCCTCAATTCAGAAACTCTCAGGAGGGACAGATGATTACACTTTTTCCTGTATTGTCTTATTTCCTTCATTTCCGCATTGTGTACACACACACACACACACACACACACACACACACACAACCCTCTTAGACTTCATCTCCATTTTATCCTATAGTGAACTATGTTTGTTTTCTCACAAATATTTTCTGCATATCGATTTGCCCCAAAGCTGTTCCCCTCACACACACACACACATACACACACGCACACTCTCTCTTTCTCTCTCTCTCTCTTTCCCCCTTGTTTTATTTAGATAGGCCGATAGCAGTGTTAGACTGCATTGCAGTTTTTAATCATTGGAGATTACGCAGCCTGACTATACAAGCCGTTTTCCACAAACTACAACACACTCTGTAATTGGTGTTTGTCCCATAGAAAAGTAAAAAAGTATGCCTTTATAAAATTTCATGAGTGACCACATTTAACTTAGTATTCTTAGTTTAAGTTGAAGAAAAGGCTGGACTGGATGGCACTGACAGTGCAAAGTTTCAGCAAAGCTGAATGGCTTCCCTGTCGTAATTGCACCTAGAAGCAGGAGTCCCATGATAGCTTGACCTTCAGAACAAAAATCTGCCCTTAAAAAGATAATCACATCCGCTTCAGTATTGATAGTTACTCTACAAAAAATATATTTCTCTAACAGTGGTTTGCTGCAGTAAAAAAAAAAAGACACAAATTTGACAAACTGAATCAGCACTGCTTCAGCTACAATCTGATTCAGAGTCTGTAATATGTATCCTCACCACAGCAAAATTTACATGAACCTTTTAACTGTTACCCGGATCCAAATCATACTTTTGGTGATCATGATCTAATTTTTATACATGGATTGCATCGTAGAAAGACTACTTTTGCGTTTAGATGATGACCTGATTCACCACCAAATCTACTTGTGTGTTCCAAACCCCATCTGTCCAAAGCGTATAGTCGACATTAATTCATAGCTTCTAAGTAAGGCTGCTACCAAACCAACAAATACACACAAGAAATATCCAGTGATATTTCTTTTTTTCAAATATCACTGGAAAAAATAAATATTAACATATATAATATTGAAAAGCAGGTCTATGCTTGTCAGTGGTTAACACACAATTCTTCTTATTTCACTAAAAATCAATTAATATGGCTGAGTTGTGCTAACCTGTGCGGAGGTATGAATATTTTTATTTTCACTTTTAGTATTTAATCTCCGCGAATACAATCATAGGTTTATATTTTATGTCTGAGTCATTGCTCTTTTCAGTTACTATCTTTGTGGCTCGATCACTGTCGCTCTCACAAGCCATGAAACACGCAAGACTTAGTCCTGTTCATTGAATGAAAAATCCACTGCAGCCTTTTATGTGTAATGCCACACCCTTCACCAAAGGGGATCATTGCCTGTGTATATAGTCTTTCATGTCTTATCTCAACTCATGGCAATTGAGGGGGAAAAAAACCCCATAGTATTTTATATTTATGTGAGTTCTGCTCTGCTTGGCTCTGTTATTCTATATTAGACAGTATACCATCAAAAGAATGTGTTGTACAGCAAATGATCCGTGACATTGTCAGGGAAAAGGAGGGCTTGTAGCATGAATCAGCTATTGCTGTTGATGAACACACACACACACGCACGCACGCACGCACGCACACACACACACACACACACACACACACACAAACGAGATGTTCTCTTTGAGTGCATCCAGGGGTGAAGACCTTGATCCAACGATTGGTCTCACCTTCCCTCATTGTATGTCTTTTTAAGTTGTGTGTGTGTGTGTGTGTGTGTGTGTGTGTGTGTGTGTGCGTGCGTGCGTGTGTGTGTGTGTCATAATCCTCAATGCCAGCAAAGCTATGGAAGTTAGCCAAGCACCCCTCCAGAACACACACACCAACACCCACACCCACACCCACACACACACACACAGATGAGTATACACAGATGTGCTTCACGTCACTTCTTTGTCTGTGAAATGTCATAAACAAATGACCCAAACTATTTTTATTAGTGACATAAAGGCCAAACACACATTACACACACAGACTCAACAGACCCTCCGATGTCGATAGTGGTGGCATTTGAACGCCCTGCTGTTATGACTAATCATTCAAAATGAAGTCACAAAATCTTTATCTGGATTCACCTCTCATGCCCTCCCTCCCACATCACCCCCTCCCCTTTCCTTCACCCTAAATGTCAGCATTTCAATTGGGCTCATTAATACCTCCCTTTTCAGCCATCTGTGTGTACCTGTGTAACCTGATGGGATGTCGTGGAAGTCAAGAAGGATGAAGAATTGTAATGATAAGTGGTCTGTCGACTTCTTTTTTGGTTTTAATATCATCTGTGAATATCTCTCTCTCTCTCTCTCTCTCTCTCTCTCTCTCTCTCTCTCTCTCTCTCTCTCTCTCTCTCTCTCTCTCTCTCTCTCTCTCTCTCTCTCTCTCTCTCTCTCTCTCTCTCTCTCTCTCTCTCTCTCTCTCTCTCTCTCTCTCTCTCTCTCTCTCTCTCTCTCTCTCTCTCTCTCTCTCTCTCTCTCTCTCTCTCTCTCTCTCTCTCTCTCTCAGATTGTCTCTGAGCCATTATTATTCCTTCCACCCTCTCTGTCTTAATTCTTTCTATTTCTCCCTGATCCATGATAGCTGTGTTTGTGCTAGGCAGTGGCTGTGAATCATGCAGTGGCCTTTCCACTGACATGACTCAGCCTGACCCAGTCTGGACACTGCTTGACTAAACAGCATCAATCATACCATCAACGGTCTAGTGCTGTCTCAAGATGGCATGCTGGAGTCCATGCACACTTTTCCGTTTGGATGTATAATACAACAGTGGAACAATCGTATAGACAGAAACATGGAGAATGCAGTTACAGGCAGGCAGGAGGGGGAAGGAGGAGTTTTGGACACCCAATGTGAAAAGTACAAGACTTTTCAGATCCTTACAGACTGTGTGGATCTGAGGATTTCTTGATGTGCTGTCAAAGGGGTGTGTGCAGAAAGCGATGAGGCAAGGATGGAGGATTACACAGTAAGTGAATAAAATCTGTAGAGATAAAAAATGCATCTTTGAGACAAACATAGCGAGGTTAACAAAGGCATTGAGAACAGTAGGACAGATCAAATTTAAAGTTCACTTGGGACATGGTGATGCCTGGAAATTGGAAATTCTTTGACTAAACATCCTGTGAATAACTCTGAACTGTCCAGTTTGAATCACCCCTCTTATGCAAACAATAGCCCACCATTACCTTTACAGGTCGGGCAGTTAAACCCATACTGATAATAATTTCACAATAAAACATGATACTATTAGTAACTGGAAAGGGTTAGCTGAAACGTATGAATGAAAACGGAGGCATTTAAGATGTTCCCCTAGGATTTACAGAGCTTTATGGGATGTTTATGACACAACTTTATTGCCTTTGCCCATAAAGACGTATGTGCGGCCCAAGCAGAGGGTCAATTTCATACTGGGGCTACAAAACCTCACCTGCTGGCTCAGCAAATCACAGTGCAGACAGCTGGTGAATAGACTGGAAGATTAAAGAGAATAATCTTTGACTTGAAAGTTAGACCCAAAATAAGACCTGTTGAAGAACGCCATTTTTTAGGACTCCAGGTCTGTGCTAATGTTGTTAGATGTAAGATTATATTGTACAATTTAAATATTAGCATGTTCTCCTCATGTCTGTGTGGGTTCTCTCCGGTTTTTCCAGCTTTCTCCCACCTCCAAAAACATGTGCTTCAGGTTAACTAGACAGTACGAAATTTCCCGTAGGTATAAGTGTTTGTCTGTGTCTTCGCGTGGCTTCGTAGTGCACTGGTGTCGCACACAGAGTGTCCCCTGCCTCACATCCCCAGTCGGATGGGATAGGCTGCAGCACCCCGTGACCCATGTAAGTCACATTTACAATGTTTTTAGGATTGTTGATAATTCTTTTAGCATATGGTGGTTTAAATTCATCCCAGGCGATACTGATACATAATCATTAGTTCAGGCTTTGAGCTGTTTTGTCAGGGATCTGAGAGCCTGCTGGCAGCTCATCAGACAAAATGAACACAAACAGGAATGAAAACAAACACATATTTTGTGCATTATTTGCATACAGTATATGCTGCACTGGCTGGTGTTTTGGAGATTTATTAGGCTAGGTGATTTATTAAGTTATTTATTATAAATTATACTAGCGCCTAAAAGCTTGCTATACAGTTTATGAGCTAATTCACGACTGTTGAAAGGAGCAATCTGACATTTTGAAAATGAACTCGTTCACCTTTTTAGGTCATTATCATATCTTTTGAGTAAACATGAATCTTTAGCCAGCGGCTGATTATATTATCAGTCTGGGGAAAAAAAGGAGAAAGCCAACCTACCTCTGTCCAAAATGAGGAAAATCCACCCAGCAGCATTTTCTTATGTCTATGAATACTGTTTTTTATTTATCAGTACCTTAAAATTCTTTATTTGGTGAAAAATAAAGCTAACTGGTTTATAGTTGCTCCTTAGTGTGCAGATATACAGGTGGTATCAATTTTCCAAAGTTATTCTTGGCAAGAAAGCAAATTGGATATAAAAATGAGTGCATTTTTTCATCAAACTCCTCTGAGCACCTTTTGGTAGTGACAATAAAATGTGTGAGACAAAACCAAACATTTTTTTCTGTTGATGGATGGAACAATCTGTTTAATTTTGGCTTCAAGTGTCTCATTTACCCCATTAGCAGTTGTTCCTTTTGGTCAGACAGGATGCCAAACCGGAGGTCTCAGAAGGAGTCCAGGCCTTATGTAATCTTAATACATTTTTATTGGTAGTATGTACTCGAGCATCCCAAAAAGGCATCTTCAAAAGGGCAGATGAATTTAGAAGGTTGAGTTGCGGTACAATGCAATAAGTATGAAATAGATTTGTGATACGCACAATCTACATGATAAGTAATAAACCAGGTTGGTTCACAGTAACAAGAATGATTTAAAAAACTTGTGATCCCGCATGATTACTTGTACAATTACAAATGTTTCATTTCATTCCTTCTCATCTGTTCTCTTCTGATCAAGGAATTCTAACTTCATAAACATTTTTAAAATTAGTCTGTCCAAAAAGCATCTGAAATATTCATTTTCTCTTTCATTAGCCACATAAATGATATTTTAAAAAATACAAAAATATGACTGTTGTAGCCCCTGGGGGCTCTGTGAAGTCTTTCTCTGGTTTCCATTTTTGATCAATTAGTGAGATTTCAGTAATTTTGATATTGAGGAAAGAGGAAGAGAGGAACACAAAGATGGGTGGTGATTACATTTTGCAAATCAGAGAAAGGCAGACATGGAAAAAGAAGGACAGGATGTGGGGGGAGATTAAATTCTAGGATGAAAGAGGCTTTTTTCAACCTTGTTTTACATGTTTCTCCTGAATGAAGACACTGTGTGTATGTGTATGACTGTAGAAGCGTGTATTTATGCATTTGAGCATCAGAGAGACAGATGTACTGTGTGTGTGTGTGTGTGTGTGTGTGTGTGTGTGTGTGTGTGTGTGTGTGTGTGTGTGTGTGTGTGTGTGTGTGTGTGTGTGTGTGTGTGTGTGTGTGTGTGTGTGTGTGTGTGAGAGCGAGAGAGAGGCAGGACATATAACTATTTTGCAGCTGCCTTTGATCACAGGCGACAGTGCTAATCAGATGTCTTTGTCAGAACAGCAAACAGATTGTGGCGGAAAAGAAAGATGAGAGAAACTCCAACTTAAACAGCATGGTTGTCATGGAAATCACAACAGGGTTTCTATGTGTGTGTGTGTGTGTGTGTGTGTGTGTGTGTGTGTGTGTGTGTGTGTGTGTGTGTGTGTGTGTGTGTGTGTGTGTGTGTGCGTGTGCGTGTGTATGTACTACACAGAAAGGCTGTGCATGAAGTGAAATGGTGGGTGTGTTGGTGCGCGTGCTCTGGCTCTAAGTCAACATGATGAGGTCACGTTGGTGCATCGCCTCGTCTCTCACATGGCCTCAGGCGGCCAGAATGCTGCTACAAGTGCCAGCGTTGCTTATAGCAAAGCCAACATGATTACTGTGCCACTGCTTTCAGCCTTGCAACAGCCAGCCTAGACAATGAAGTGTCATTCCAATTAGGAGGTAAAATGAATTAAATTAGAAAGAAGGGTACATGTGTGCTCAAATGTGTTTGTTCATGGCTTTGAGCACATAGTGTGAAGGTAAAAAAAACAAAAAACCTTTCTAACTATTAAAAAATGTATTCTAATCAAAGCTAAATGAGACATTCGGTAACAGAAAACTCTTATCCCACATTTAAAGGTCTTCCAGCTGCCTTGGGGACAAACAAGAGAAAGACAAAATGGCACTTCATCTGAAACAAATCCCCCTCTTTTTTACCCAAGATTAATTAACTGATTGCTTGGATATACACTCCCTTAAGAACACACGTGTGTGCCCACCTGTGTGTGTTTCATCACTGCCTGCCAAATGTCAAGAGTGCACCCAATTAGTTAAGGAGTCCGGGCCCACACACCTGTCTACCTGCAGTGACAATGGCCCACGGCTGAGCGCATACATCTACACATTAATTAACCAGCCTGGACCATTAATTAGTCAGTCAGGAAACTTAATGACTAGTTACTCAGAGATAGGCTACAGGAGGGAGGAGGAAGGACATGAAAGAGGAGAGGAGAGGAGAGGAGACTTCATTGTCCAGGCGACATTCTACACTCATAATTAAGTGTATATTTTGTCAAACTTATTATTTGAAGTCAAGTGGTCGCACCACAGTGGAAGGTTAACATCAAGGATGCTCTCTTTCAGTTGACAAGTAGCTTCCTACAAATATGTATGAATGTCAGAGAGTCACACTTACAAACAAACACCAAGCACATTTAATTTGTATCAAAAACAACTGTAAAATAAATAAATAAATAAAAAAAAACCCAGAAGCTTTCCAACACACATGCAGACTATCAAATTAGGATGGACAATTATTTTGAATTAGATTTCCCAACATCACACGTTTGTTAACCCGTAACTGCAGCTATAAACACAGAGCGGTTTGCAAATGTCTTCATCATCTGTGACAACTGAAACGCCTTAAAGGAATGCTTGTTATGAGATATCACGACAGACATTAAATCATAATATGAAAGCTAATACCAATTTGTTTATGTCAAACTGAAAACGTACAGTGTATACATATTTCATTCTGTTATATATTTCAGCTCAAATAAACTCAGATCATGATTTCAGCTATGCTGGGATGGCGTCAGCTTTAGCAAGCCAGAGCGATAAACAGACATTAACTACATCTTACTGATCCTTTCCGCAGTATACCCCCTATTTTATGACTGAAAAGCCCATAAGGCTTCATAATGAGAATGCATGTGTCAACATTCACACATTTCATGATGGGATTAGTGAGAAATTGATCCACCCTCTGGGTGACTTTACTACCTCATGTCTTGTCTCTCTTCCATCCATCTCTCCACACATCAATTTTAAGCACCTTTTCAGAATATATGGTCTGGCATTTAATGTTATGCCCTTGAAGAAAAGACATCTGTAGCCTCCTCCAGATCAAGTGCCGGTGTTTAGTGATTTTAAAGTGCTTGGGATTAAAATTGTTTCTCACCTAGTACATACTTATCAACTTTAACATTCACATTTCGTGACTGAGTGGCTGGTAAGTCACAGCAGCGTGTAAATGAGTTACCTCTCTGTGTTTCAGGACAGCCTGGGTTCTGTAGAGCAGCAGAAGACGAACATCGCTGTCTTGGAGGCTGAAGTTGCTTTCAAGGATCTGCAGCACGTCGATCCGAGGTCGCACCGGCAGAGAGGATTCGCCGCAGAATGGATGTAACCAGGCCAGGAGGTCATCAGACGTCACGGTGCTGTCGCTGACGGTGGCGGGTGAGAAGGAATGCAGTTAAACAAGAGAAAGGCATATATAGACAAATAAAAAAGGAGTGGTAAGAAGAGTCATTTAAAGGGTTTTAGTTTGTCTTTCACTAAATCACTGGGAAACACCAAAACAATCGATGTGAACAATTTCTTTCACAGCAACGCAAATATACACTGAATACAAATACAGTATAGGGAGACACACTCTGTGTGTGTGCGTGTGTGTGAACATAATCTACCCAATTTGAACATTGTTATGCACAGCTGACACAATGGCCTCCAGGACCCTGAGGGGTTGTGGGTATTTCTTCAGGGCGTCTGGTTCTCCACTAAAAAAACAAAACAAGACAAAAAACAGCCATAATCATCTTACATAATATGCTAATTGACCCGAGTTTGTCAAATAGCTTTTATGCATAGGAACAACATGTGTGAAAAAAAATCAAAAAGCTTTCTGCTCTGAGACAGCGCTTGTTATAAAAATGTCTGCTGGAGATTAAACGCTTGAAGAAAATACAGCTTTACTAAAATTAATCATCATGAAATTATTTAAATTCCTTTAATCGTGAAGTAACAGGAAAAAAAAACAAACATCTGCAGTCATCTACGACACTCCAAGCTCTTTGCTGCTGAATTCACCAGGATATTTAATTAATTCATAATTTAACACGGAATAAAGAGGTTTCTCTTTATAGGTGAAAATGAGATAGGTTTAATGGCACATAATAGTAGGTGAACCTGAAATGGTAACAAGTGATCTTTTCTGCAGTGTCATTAGTGTATTTGCTTATGTGGCTGTGGGCTCTACTGCACCGTGTGTGTGTGTGCGTGTGTGTGTGTGTGTGTGTGTGTGTGTGTGTGTGTGTGTGTGTGTGTGTGTGTGTGTGTATGTGTGTGTACTGGAAGTCACAAGAGGAGGGTTATTTTTCACAAAGACAGAGAGGGGGGAAGAAAAAGGTTATTTCCTCTGACTCAACTCCCCCTGGCTGCTGGACACACACACACGCAGGCACACACACACGCAGGCACACACACACGCAGGCACACACACACACACACACACACACACACACACACACACACACACACACACACACACACACACACACACACACACACAATAAACAGATAAAATACATTGAATCTTGCAGAGTGGAAAGATGATGCGGTATTTTCTTCAATGCATTTTATCACTTACATTTCCTCTTCAGAGGCCAGCACAGAATAGTTATGACAGTTACAAAGGACGGCCATTAGTGAGAGGCATAGGTGTGCCTGCTGTGCCAGACGAGAGAGAGCCAGAAACAAGACCTGCTCATTCATACCTGCCAAACACAATGTTTCAAGAAAGTTCTGAAACACCACACACACATGCGCGCACACACACAAAGCCATACATGAAAGTATAAAAGGATACTCACATTCAAGAGTCTGAGTGACATGTTCAAGGGAAGGAAAAAATCCAATGATGACAGAGTAATGTACCTGTACCCATGTGCAGAATATGCACACACAGATACAGTACAAAAGTTGTGCATATACCGTGTGTGTGTGTGTGTGTGTGTGTGTGTGTGTGTGTGTGTGTGTGTGTGTGTGTGTGTGTGTGTGTGTGTGTGTGTGTGTGTAATATTAGTGAGTGAGATCTGGAGGGGAACAGCTGTATTAGCCTGCATTAATTACAAGAGAATAATGAATCAGGGAAAGAGGAATTGCATATGCATTGAATAAATTCAATGTGTGGGTGTGTACTAATTAGGAATAGTGTTTTCAGGTCTGAATAGTGTATGCATGTGCAAGTATTCCAGGTGTGTGCACATGTGTGTATGAGTAAAATGCAGGTGCCATCTATCTACACCACGCACCATTGAGCAGCCGTCAAGAAGCAGGAAATGAGGCAGGAATCTAATCAAGACGATTGGCAATAATTTATCAAGCCAATCAGATGACCCGCTGATATCTGGCCCCATGAGTGAAACTCAGTCTGCTGCTCCTCAGTCTGTCATTTAGGAAGAACTAAAAACAATTCATGTTCAGTTTTACTATTTTAAAAGAAATCTATCTCAGATGATCTGCTTTGTTTCCTCCTTTCTTAATAAAAGAAAATGTCAAATTACAGTATTACAGTCGTTTGTGGACTGTGAGAAAAGCAGGCAGTTATTTTCTGTCATTCAACAGTACAGCAGATCTACAGACATCTGGAAGGGAATCATCTCTCCCTTCCAGGCTGCAACTGTAGATTCAATGTAATACTTCAGACTTTTGTTTTAACAAAACATTTACTATCAATCTACCAAAACCAAAATGGACCAAAACGGTGGAAGGTGTTGTGTTGCTTTTCTCTACTTTGGCATAAAAACCATAAAGTCCCCTTATGTAGTGCAGTTGGATCTGACTTTTGAATGATGACATGTTCACATACATATGTATGCAACCTCACCAGATATGTATGAAAGGGATGTTTGGAGATGATAATGCTGCTTGACGAGGTGTGATTGCAAATGTAAAAGTGATTAAAATAAGGAGCAGGAGAAATAGATGTACTAAGCTGACAACTTGATTTTCCTTCTGCCGTCATTAGGCTTGTCTCAGTGGGTGATATCTTTTGTAGCTCAAGCCTAGAGCGATGTAATTTTCCAAACGCTGCCCAACTATTATTAACCACTTTTTGAACAACTCAGAGCTGAGAATGGAACATCTCGTGTGCAATGTCTTTTATGATTTATAACCCACTAAAAAAAATATTAATCCAAAAGAACAAACTGTAACAACAGAGGCAGGTAGATAATTAAAAGCAGTTTGGCTGCTGAAGCTGGAGATACTGTAGTTTTAGCTCAATGACAGTATAGAATTTGACATCTAAGATGAAAGTTTGGAGTGACTTATTCTTACAGGACTCATGACATTTCTCCTGAAAAATTTAATGTTACTTACTAAATGTTACTTACTTGTTAATGTTACTTAATACTTTTGCAATTTAAAAACAACATTTTGCCTTTTATATTCATGTCTATTCAGAAATGACTGTTCAATTTTTTTTTGTCTGTTTGTGAACAGGATTACAGGAAAAAATCTGATTTGATTTTCATTAAAATTGGTGGAAGAATCAGCCATGAGCAATAGAAGGAACCATTTGGACCACATCCAAATTGCAGGGTAAATATACAAACTGTTCAGGGAAAAGAGGAAAGACAGGTGGTTCTATGAACCTAACGTTGGAAGAGGAGCAGAAGCAGCTCTCCTGACAAGCAGTGAGTAGCAAAAAAGTAATTTTCTGATTGTTGTACAGTTACATTACAAAGAGCAAATACATATTTTACATAATATCAGACAAACCGCACATCAAACACACACCTTCTGCATGCTATTTAGGATGCGTGGAAAATTCCCAGAAACAGATAAATAATAATTAAGAGAAAACAAAAGCGAATGCTAAGTCTGCAGACACTGACACACACTTCTGGTGGCATTAATGATTCCAGCAGCTTCCCCTACCTCCAGTCTTTACATGAAGCTAATCACTTTGTGACTCACACGCCATAATTGGCGCATATACACTGGAGCGTTACTGATGTTCTTTTCTACTTCTCTACAAGACACAAAGCCTTTGTTGTACAATGTTGAACTGAACTCCTTGTCTTCCTTTTAGTGTTTCTGAACTTGGGTATATTATCATGTATGAAATGGTCGAATAGAGAAAACATATAATACCTGAGTGCCGCAACAACTCTCTCCACTGCGTCACAAAGCACCATTTTAACAGATATGTCCAGAGGTCCAACAGCCACCTGAAGAAGCTCTCCAATGCGTTGCAAGGGCTGCCCATCAGTGGCCATGGTGACTGCCAGATCATGCACTTTCGATCTCTCAGATCGGGACAGATCATAAAGTTCAGTGTAAGGCTGGAATACAGACACAAAACAAAGGTGTAAGAGTATGGGTATTTCTAATGTGATGGAAGAAATGTCATCGTCAAACAAAACAAAAACAGCATAAAGGTGAATTTGTGATGACATAGAGGTTCACAGCCAATGAAACACGTGAAAATTAGAAAACGATAAACAAGTAGAGACACCTGAGGAGGAATTACTGCATATCATATTTCAGAAACAGGAATTGAAGAAAAAGAGCAATGGAGTGTACAAAGTGAAGTCATGGTAGAAGAAGTTCAAAGTTTAGCCAGTGAAGTTTGTTGTTTGGTACTTTGTTCTCTACATGTATTAACCCATAGGGCAGCGCTGGTCTGAACCGGCTCACCCTCTCCACTGTCCTGCTCTGATTTGCTTGTTTTTCTCATTCCTCCTTCAAAAGGAAAAACCTCTGAATCTCAACCTGGAGATGTGTCTGTCAGTCTGACTGTGTGCATTTATTTTACTTTTTTATAGTCTGAAAAGTAAATGTTAATGAAAGCTGTCCGACAAATATTGTGTTTTGTAAATATTGTATTGTATGGAAGTTTAATGTTGAATAAAATGTAAAGCCTCAAAGTCTGTTTCATCAAGCTTATGTTGACGTTCCCTATCTAGCCTTAACATTTTTAAAAGTAGAGGAGGGTTATGATCTTTATACTTGACATTTTCAATGGGATGCAGTGGCAGAGCCTCCATTGATTCCCTGTAATCTCTAATTAAGACATTAACATTCATGGCCTACAGTCACACAGAAGCATTGAAGTCAGAAAAGCATGCCCTATGTCAGCCCTCCTGTTTTCATTGATAAGATTTATATGGATCTGACATATACAGTAATATTACTGATGTTGTGATAAGTGGACATCGTACGTATATTATTATGACACTCAAGGGCAGAATCTTGGTAGTATTTTAATGGACTCATCATGAGTTTGAAACTCTAACTGTAGGGGAAAAAAAGCATTTTTGAGTGTTGATGAGAGAGTTTAAAGGTAATTTAAGGTGTTGTGACAGTAAAGCTTCCTGTGACTTGTCCTAATCTTCACTTGTGATAACAAGTTAGATTTCAGTCTGAGAAATATAAAGGACATGAGCTGCCATGAGACATTTTCCATATGGTGGCCAGTTTCATGCTTCCAATACTAAAACTGTATTTCATGTAGTATGCAAAGTATCCTGTCAGAATTCATGTTAAAGATTAGGATTAGGATTAAGAAACTTTATTGTCATCATACAACGATGACCTGGTATCAAAGGACAATGGGAAAGATTTTTATACAGAATTGTGAATTACAGACAGAATTACAGACTAATCTTTTCACATCAGGCTTTAAGGAGCATTGTGTGTATCGTATACATCCACCTAATGCATTTTACTGGTGGGCTCCCCCACTATTCACTATTTTTTCCAGCAGATGGTCATGCACACTTGATAAATGACCACAGCATTACCAAACAGAGCCTACAGGGCTCCTTCTATCCATCTTCCCCCCACCTATCTGCCCTTTCCTATTTCTTATATTTTCTCTGTCTCCAAGGATACAAATGCTTCCCGCACCGGTAGAAAAGCTAGATTGTAGGGAGTGGACTCTCACGTTCTCTCTCTATGTGTGTGTCTGTTTGGATACTTGCAGGGGTAATTTGTGAATTTCCCAGTATCTACAGTATCTATCCATCTATCTATCTGATTTCACACAGTAATTTCAGACGACCTGTTATTCAGGGATGGCTGGTGCAATTGTGGACAGAAACCAAGTATGTTCAACAGATGACTTGAGGGTCAATAACTGAGGTTAGGGCTGAGTTGAGGTAAGATATGAAAGTACTGGCAGTTGTCTTCATGTCCTTATTAACTAGTTTGAAATATACTTGCATACAGTAGTTGAAAATGACCAGTTTTGCTTGATACTTTGTCATCTCATAGCAAATTTTTAGTCCCACACACGCACGCACGCACACACACACACACACACACACACACACACACACACACACACACACACACACACACACACACACACACACACACACACACACATACACACACACATACACACACATACACACACACACACACACACACACACACACACACACACACACAAACTAGTAAGTCAGTAGGACTTTACTTAATGAGACAGAGCATGGTGTATATACTGTATATATGTGACAGGGCTCATTTGAAACCCGAGCTCATATTTTTACATTCATATAACCTTTACTGTTCCCAGTGAGGCTGATCAGTGCTTAGTCAAGCAGAACCAGCACAGACTTATGCAACAGATACACATTACACATGGGGAAGCACACAGAGTACGTACAGTATGTCCGAATAAAGGTGACCTCTTCAACTGGCAAGAAGAGGAGATGAGTGATCAAGTGTGTTCTCTCCTGAACTCTAAACTTTGTGAAAGAGTTGCTTAATAAAGGGGTTTCTAGATTTACAACTACTGTAGGTCCACTTAGTTTATCCCTTAAACAACAAAGGAATTGACAAAAATATATGACAGACTTAATTGTTTAGGTAGAGTGAATACATTGAATTCAAGTCCTACAGTACAAAGTAAAGGAGCCCAAGTCTTTTTGGAACAATCTCAAGGTGAAAAACATACTCTACAGTTCTTTTTGAGCATTTATATTTACGGTATTGTATGTTTTACATTGTTTAGAATTCCAACACACATCTATTAAAGTAAGCTGGATATACTGTATATAGTCACACAAACTACTCCTATTTTTGTATGGACATTTTTTCTATACCAGTTGTGTGGAAAGACGAGGTCAAGCACTTCTTTGCACTTTGAAGAAACCAGAATATGAAACACATTATTTTTTTTAAGGATAAATATTTTTTTATTTATTCACAAGATTCTATATGTGTGATTTCACATCTTTAGTACGGTATCAGTGACCCTGTACTGTAGATGAGATGACTGTGATCACCTCTTCTACAAGAAAATGGATGGATGGACATCTTCAGTATTCTTGCACAAAAGGAGTGAAAATAAGTAAAGCCAATGAATGAGCACAAGCGTGTCCAAATGTTTGACTGGTCACAAGAATAACAAAGGCAGTAAATCTTGTGAATTTACACTATATAATAACAGGATGCGTTATTTTGATAGCTAATCTACAGCACAAATGCAAATAAAAAGATTTCTCCTCCCGTGAAAGATGGTTTGTGTGTTATTATAGACCACAGATGGGGCATTACCTGCTGGCTGTCTTTGAGTGACATAATGAAAGCGTGACTCAGGGTGTCCAGGTGGGCCTGTGATTGCTGCAGGTGTGCTATAGCCTCATCAAAAGTCATCCCTGCTGGGTCCAACCTTTCCTGCTCTCCGCCATCATCGCCTCCTCTCTTCCTGGCCTTCTCTCCTTGTTGGCGAAGGGCTTTGGTGGCTCGTTTTATCACCTCTGACCTCGCCTGAATACTCAGCTGGTGATGAGACAGACAAAAGAGAATGAGGAGATGGAGACTTGAAGGATGGAAGACAAAGCAAAACAAATTTAACATAGAAAAACAAAGTGGAAATGTTTTTTACATTCATTTCAGACTTAACAGAGGATATGCATGTACTGTATGGACTCATCTATCTGCACAAAATTCCATTGGGAACTTGAATGTGAGGGGAATCTATGTATGTGTGTCAGGAAGAGATCATAGCTACAAGCAGGGCGTAATTGATTCAAACCAGTGAGAGTAGGATGACCATTCAAAGGGAGAAGAGACAGCCGTTGGCTACAAAAGGTTTTACTCTTACTTATAAATCTTCCTGCCTCACATTTCCAGCTATCAGCACTTTTCTCTACTGGGACAGGTTGGTAAAAAAGGATCTTCCTTACAGCTACATATTTTTTAAAAGGTTAAGCATGTATATGCATTTGTGGAAGACTGTGTATATAGTGGGATATCCAGTCAGACATACACATTCACTAAAGGGCAAGGTCTGAAAACAGGCTACAGATTAAGCAAGGGAGGATGCTTTCACTAAAGATAATATCTAAGATCAATACTTCAGAGAGGGGGAAAATGCCAACACTCTCAGTTTCCCTTCAAAAGATGTGTCCAGTAGGAGGTAAGCTAAGTCCAAGCCATCAATCTCAACTCTTAGCAGTCTGGGAAATAGATAAATCCATTGTGAGGGGCAATGGAGTTATAAAAAGGTCAGATGGATTGCTAACAGTGAGAAAGGTTGATATTTTTATTTTGGATAAAAGGAGGATAAGAAAGGAAAAGGAGGGTGAGGGAAGTAACAGCAGGTTTCTAAGGGGTAATCTGCATGTTAAAATATACAGTGGGAATACTGCCTGCTGGGAAATGGAGTTTAATGGGCTCCGAAGAAGACAGGGATCAATTAGCTCTTGCAGTCTCATAGTGGCATAGAGGGGTGTATAAGACCAAAGTGGAAGGATGTGTGGAGAGATAGAAGGTAGCAGTGTTCCAGCATGAGGGGAAAAACAGTGGGTTCGTATTGATAAAATGCACTGGACCACTTTAGGTTCTCTGCAGGACAATATTTCAAAGAGCTTTAATTTACAACTGACATTTTTTTCGTGCAATTTCATAATTTATCTTATAAATCATGACTGTAATGTGGTTGGAGGCAAAAGATTGTGTATTTTAAAATAATGACATATTTAACTTTGGAAATGTTCTTAATGTTATAAAATACGAGAGTCAGCTGGTCAACCACTGAAAAGATGTTTCAGGAAAGTGACAGTATGATATAATGATTGGAAACCCTAACAATCCTTTTTGACACCATGAGTCCTGTCTGGGGGACTGCCTTGAACACGCTTCAGTACATTCTGTACTGCAATAACAAGTTGCATGTCTGCCAAACTCCCATCAGTTGCCATCTGAAACTGTAAAGAAAACTGAGCCTCCTTCAAACTGTGTTAGTTTTTTTTCCCCATTTCTTCTCTAGCATACCTTAATTTGCAGTTAGAAAAGAAATCTCTTGATTTCACGAAAACATCAAAAAATTTTTTTCAAACTTACAAGTCTGGTTGCATCAGGCGAAAAAGTGATACTGTCCAGGAAGGTGATAGCATCAGAAGGGACCAGCCTGTCTAAGTACTTAGCACATGTATCATATGCATGGAGGTAGTCCTGGTCGCTCTGCGGGGGTCTCTTGAGCAACTGAGGGTCTCCTTTCCAAAACAGCTTCTGGAGCCAAACTTTATGGACCGAACTTGGGGAAACTGTTGTGCCTCCTCCACCAGGGACAGGCAGCCGGTTGGCAAGTTTGGATATGGACAGCACATTCTGGCTGGTTAGAACTGGTTGCAGAGCCGCCAGTGGATCCAGTGATTCATCAGTCAGCTTCCGGTAGTTCAAACCTGCAGGAGAAGTTGTGTATTGTTAAGAAACCTGTCTATGAAACATAAATGTACACTGACATTGTCATAACATGGTCTCTACATGTGAGTGTTCCATCATTTGTGCATATGGACTGCTGCAGCACTTGGAGTTGATTACTGTGATTATGTTGTTTAGTGTTTGAGAGGTACAAGCTGTGTCATATATCTAATGGCGTCTAAATGACCGTCATCAAAAGTCATAACGTAACAAAGTCAGCACCCCTGAAGACGTTCTGAGCACTTACTCAGAAAATCCGATTTGAATGTATTTCATATTACATTTTTAAACACGAAAATACAAAGACCACATTCTTGGTTTTGCTGTCATTCATAAAAAGTTCAAGCCGGACCTTTATTTATTTATATATTTTTATACATACTGATTATAATCCCCACAGGGAAATTAGTATGCACACAAAATAATTTTTTCACTCAGAGTTTAAACACATTTTTTTTAAAAAGTCTAAGATTTATCCACTTTGCTCCCACAAACCATCAGCAATGTTGCTTCTGAAATGCTTCTGATCTGCTTCACAACTTTTGATCGTGCCAAACCACACCAACCCAGAACCTGCACATACCACTGGCCTGCACAACTAAAACACTTCTGCATAAAACCAGGAACCATCCTAAGGAAGACTGTTCTTCATCCTCTCTGGGGTCTTAATGTGAATGGAGAATGGAGCTTGTCAATGTAACCAGCACGCCTGAGCAAATCCTCGTATTCTACAGCATCTGGCAAGTAGAGAAATAAAATGGCAAGGATTTGCAACACTACAAATGGTTAAAATGTACTGCAAAACTGTAATCAAGGTTTGTTTGTGTCAATGGCATATGGTCTTTGTGGTTACACTGATGACGTATGCTTTAAGCACTGGGACACCAGAGTCAATCAGTATTGTCTCAGCGGTACTTATGTCCATAAACAGCTTGTCCGTAAACCCAAGTATTTGAAATTATCTTTTGTGTGACTGCCTTGAGTCATTTACTTCAACTTGTGGAAAATGGGAGCTAAAAAATAATTTTACACTGTAATTATGTATTCAAATATAGTGGGTGTAAACCACACAGTGTTTACAGGATACTTTGTAATTTTGATATGCAGAGGTCACTCAATTTGCCATTACATGAGAGAAAAGCTAAATGAACAGAGGAGAGGAAGAGGTTGATGTAGAGGTTGCACCACAAAGAGTGCACCACTCATTCACTCTTTGAATATATGTGTGTGTGTGCGTGTGTGTGTGTGTGTGTGTGTGTGTGTGTGTGTGTGTGTGTGAGTCAGACAAAGAGTGTGTCTTGCTCCTGGTCTCCAGTGACAGACACATTAGTGTGGCAAAACCGTAGCCTGTCTGGGCTTTAAATATTTAACACTGGTCTTCCTGTAGGGAAGGTTCAGTCAATGCTGCTCAGAATTCCTCAAACATGTGCATTTAAAATGACTGCACACACACTTGCATGATATACCCAGATGGACACTTAAACCGCACATAAGAGTTGCATGCACTTACATGTGAACTCTCTCTGTCTCCATTCTACCCCACCCACTCCTTTCTGTGCCCTTTTCTCTTCCACACCCAAGCAGCATCTCATCTCCTCCCCCCGAGGAGGCCACTCAGACAGTCACTTGGTACGGTGACTGAAATTGTGATGAATATTGGACACACACTACCTGTCTCTGCACTATTTGAGTGTGTGTCCTTGTTTATGTGTGTCGGTTTGGGACAGCAAATGAGTCATTTTGATTGGGTCTCTGGGTATGTGTATGTATGTGTGTAACTGTGAAGTGTGTATGTGTGACTTAGTTGGAAAGTGTTGGTAGAAAGTTAGTGGCCCTGGAGACGAACTGCAACAGACTGTGTGTCAATTTTTGGTACATGACTAAAAATCTGGGTTGAGGTTTAACAAGAATTTGTGTGAGAGAATGTTCCAGAGGACTAATGACCTAAAGTCAGTGTTTGCTCCAGTAGAGGAGTATCGCTCCATTTGTTGAAATAAATTATCAAACAACAGAATATAGGAGTACAATACTCTGTGCTTGATTTTAGAGATATATCAGATATAGTGCAGCTGATTGAATGTTAATAGAACTTGATGGAAGAAAGAAGACATTTGACACCAGTTTATTCATTGTTCCTCCAGGTTGTCATGTAAAAATAGATTTTTAATCTGATTGGGAAACAGTGACATGATTTGTCAAAGTGTGATATACATGGGGTTCAATCCATCTTTTGTTTCTTATTTTCCCTGCTTTACCTCTTAACATTTGGTACCCTTATTTTTATTTTTATTTTATACAAAAATAATTGCCGTAGAGGCAATTATTTTTCCACTCTTAGTTTTGGAAGGGTGATGGGTAGCCTCATAGTGCCCAACGAACAACTTGTAGGGGTCTGTCCCTTGCTCAAGGGCACCTCGGAAGTGCTCAGGAGGTGAACTGGCACCTCTCCAATTACCGATCCAACACCGCACTTGAACCAGCCGAGACACAGTGGACTGAGCTACTCACGCCCCCTTACAGCCTTCATACAGCAGATCCTTTGCCTTGTCAATGCAGGAGAGGTAACTGATTATTCACTGATTAATAACTTCACTGAGACTGCATTTCATTACAAAGGCATGCCCAGGGCCCTTGTGTTCCATCAGCTATCTAGGCTCACCTAGATAGCTGATGAACTGAATCCATCCTCAATATTATGCTCCATGATTTAATTTTCTGTCAAACTGTCATGAAGTCAGCCAGTCTACAACATTATTTACATCGATCAAATTTTTTTAAATCATGAAATTATGAAATGTGTATACACTGCAGTATATTGCCAAAAGTATTTATCCACCTGTCTTTATACATGAACTTGACTGACATTCCATTCTTAAACAATATGATTTAAGATGAAGTTGGTCCACCCTTTACAGCTATAACAGCTACAACTTCTCTAGAAAGAAGGTATAGGTGTGGGTTTATCTATCATTGTTATCTCCAAAGTGTTCAAAAATAGTTGGGAGCATGAAATTGTCCAAAATGTCTTGGTATGCTGAAGCATTAAGAATTTGTTTCAGAGAAACTAAGGGGCTGGTCCCAACTCCCAAAAACAGTCCCACACCATGACCTCCACTCCACCAGACTTTACATTTGGCGGATTGCAGTTAGACAAGCACCATTCTTCTGGAAACAGGCAAACCCAGATTCATCCATCAGGTAGACAAACACTGTTCTAGAGTCCAGTGGCGGAGTGCTTTGCACTACTGCCTCTGATGCTTTGCACTGTGGTTGTTGATGTAAGGTTTGGATGGAGCTGATTGTCCATAAAAACCCATTCCATGAAGCTTTCTAGACACTGACGATGACATGAAGTTTGGAGGTCTGTAGCTATTAACCCTGCAGAAAGTTGCATCCTCTGTGTACTGTTGGCTTCGACATCCATTCTGTGACTTTACACGTTCTACCACTTTGTTATAGTATTAAAACAGTTGATTGTGGAATATTTAGTAGTGAGGAAATTTAACAGCTGAACTTATTGCACAGGTGGCATCCTACCACGCTGGAATTCACTGAGCTCTTGAGAGAGCTCCATGTGCCTAAGGGCCTTATTTTAGACACCTGTGGCCATGAAACACGCAAATTCAAGGATACAGACAGCTGAGGAAACACGTTTGGCAATATAGTGTATTTATCTGAATATTTTACAGTTGTTTCTATTGTAAACAATCATTTTTGTATGAATATCTCTCTTGAAAAAGAGATGTACTTTTTAATGACACTACCTATTTAAATAAAGAATTGCTGAAAAACAACTGCAAGTATTACATCAATCAGTGAAGACAAAAATGAAAAGTTATACTTCTTGACGGCTGTTGGAAGTTCAAAGCGTAAAGACTAAATGTAACCGACTGCTCTGAGGGGAGTTGCAATTATCTGAATATTCAGCTAAATAGCGTGGTTCGTGCATGAACCAAATTTTACTTTGAGGACTACAAAAATTCAAAATTCATATATTTAATTTATTACGTTTTTTGTTCATATTCCAATTCTTATTTTGAGGAGATATGTACATATAATATAAACATAATAAACATAATTATGAATATTACAGATTCCAATGAATATTGCAAACTGGTCCTTTAAACCCGGCTTTACAGCATCCTCAATTAAGTTAGCTTCTGATTGTTTTCCCCCAACAAAGCTTAATTCCCTAAATTAGGCCTCATTCGCAGGCAACAGTTTTCATTTTTAGAAAGAGATGACAGCAGCTAAACATAAAAGAGATACTCTTTAAAAATTAAATAAAATAAGATTTTTGGATCATTCATATAAAAAATGAATCCAAATCTCACATTTAAAAGGTATGTGTTTGCGTGTGTGTGTGTGTGTGTGCGTGCGTGCGTGCGTGTGAGTGTTTGTCGTGTCACAGAGCAAGAGTAGAGGGAGGAAGTGAGGTGTGAAAACACAGCTGATGCCTGGCTGACCTTTACTGAACTTCATCATGAAATGACACCACCTCCAGCTGTACACAACAAAGTTTAAGTACTCTAGCCGGACCAGTGAACCAATGACACGTTACAACTTGGACATGATGCCCTTGGAGAGGGTGCTGGCATAGAATTTAGAGTGCAAACAGGAGCTCAGTGCAATTGTGTCACTGATCTGGAACTTGGCATGTTGGATAGATTGACATCAAATACAAGGTGCATTGGTTTACCTGTTGTTTACATGAAAATATGGCAAGTAGTTAACTCTCGATCCTATCACTTTTCAATGTCAATTACTGTGAGAATTGACAGAGAAATGGAAGATGTGAAACAGATTAAAAGACAAGATGCAGTCAAGGTTAGACACGTGCATTTGAATTTTAGATATGGAATTATGGATCAGTCGTTCGGTACAAATAAAGGATTGATCTACTGCATTTACATTGTGCATCTACTCAGTAGAGAGAATTATCTGTGTCATCATGTAAATAAGGATTCTGTCCAACTCTTCCTCAGTGGCCTTGATTTCTTTAAATCAGGTCTTGATTTTCTGACAGACAGAAAGGAGGCTTTTTATTGATTCCCTACCTCGTGAAACAAACCGCCAAATCAAACTTGATAAACATATAACGAAAATCTCCAAAACGATACAAAGCAGTCTAAATTGTTTTGAATTTATCAGACATTATACACCGTACCAGGCCGCTCTGCTGTACATATATGTTATGATTTTCTCAAACATCTCATACTGCATCACAGTCTGGTCTCAAGCAAGCCCCAATACCACCAGGTATATAAAAATCATGGACAAAAAAACAATCATATACCACCGCCATATCCTCATAACAACTTGCTAAACATGGAAAGCTTCACTGATCTACGTATGTCTTATAAGAAAATTTTATATATTATATATAATATATTAACAACTTAGTACTCCAACCACTCAGCCGATTATTGAGAGACAAAACAGCGACAGAATCGAAAGAAGCTGCAGGACAGTCATCCTTCTCCTGTAAGAGTGTTAAACTCTGGAATTCACTGCAATCATATATAAAATCCATCTCAGATATTAAGATGTTCACTACCAGAACCAAAACTTAGTGAAAGACAAAGCACAACTTTTCTCACCTATACGGTCTATATTGCGTGGGAGAGTAAGTGAGTCAATTATTGTATAATATACGTATATACAGCATATGATTACTGATTTGTATAGTAGCACAATTTTTAATATGTATATTTTATAATGTCACACTATTGTAATATTGAACTGTAAGGTATGATTGTTTTTAAATGATGTACATTTAAATTGTACATTAATGATGTGGAAGAGACCAACTGAGGACTGGACTTGAGAATTAGAACCAGCTATAAACTCTGTATGCATCATATCAGCTGCAAGCTCGTAACTGTGTTTCAGTGCATTGTCCCTGTCAAGAAAATAAATAAATAAATAAATGGTGGCCTGGTATTAGGAAATAGTACTATTAATGATGACAATAACTTATTGAAGATACATTATGAATATCATAAACATTTAAAAATAAGCATGATTCTAAAACTCGACTCATATAATTAGAAAACCTACGTTGATGTTAGTTTTCATTTATTAGTCCTACTTTTCCTGCTCTTCCTGAAGTAAAGCTTCTAGTTTTTTTGTAGTTGAGTCATCAACATTAAAAATACAGAAAAAAAAAAAAGCTGTCTTACCATTGGCCACCGCTCGAAGTTTCTTGAGCAGTTTGACGTGAGACTCTGGCTTGATGGTGGTGGTGACATAAGGCTCACAGCCTGCAGAATCTAGCAAGGTGTAGTAATAAAGCAGACGGCTCTGGTCGGTTCCCTCCACAGTCGGCAGCACGTACTTGGTCATGTGGTTGTAAAAGGCTTGAGGGTTGCATTTCAAAGTGTTAAACAGACCAAGGGATTCACTGCGGGATTCAATATCCTTGGTGGAGAGACTGGATGATGGGAAGAAATGATTCAACGTTGAGTGTAAGTAACAGATCACTTCTTTAAATTCCACATTAATATAGCAAACTTTGAATGATTTATTACACAATTCAACTTCAAGGCCTTCACTTTAGTTGCTGTAAGTGTCTGCTGTGTGAGATGTGTCTTCTCTATTGATCCATAAACCGACAGGATGTGAAACACTTCGCAGTAAGTTTGTGGAATTGAAAAGTACAATTTGCTCCAGCAAAACAAGTTGATATCTAACACATACACATAAAAGTAATAGGCAGAACATAAAAAGTAAAGATTTGTGAAAAATAGCAAAACCAAAAACAAATAATAATGGATTGAATTTATATACTGTACTCTAACTTATTTCTAGGGACTCAAAGCACCTTAACACTGAGTCCATTATTTACTCAACAATCACAACGATGGGAGTTAACCACATTTGTGTTCACAGCAGTACTTGGGCAGATTGATGGAAATGTGGATGTCAATGTGCGCCAACAGCTTCTCTGACCACCACCAACCAGTCATTTACATTCATACACTAGTACAAGACACTGGAGGCAAGGTGAGTGAAGGGTCTTGCCCATGAACTCAATGGCACAGAATGATTCTGGAATGAAGCTGAACCCTCTGGTCAGTGGACCTTCTGAACCTCATCAATAATAACAAGATCAGGAGGATAACTGGCACAATGCAGCACAGCAGTGAAAAGGTAAAACACAGATCTACACACTGATCAACAAAGTTGCAGTCTGTTCACAGAAATATAAGGTTTTCATAGATTACTGCTGAGAATTTGAGATTTTGCCATATCCCTACGGAAGAATGGGCAAAATGCAGATGAATGGTTCAAGTAGGAAGACAGAGAAAAGGAGCAAAAGGAAAACGACTGACAGTGATGTGGAAATGCACAGGGAACAAATAACCACAGCACAATTTGGACTGTAAATTCTATCTGTACTATCTTCCACTCTCTCTCTCTGTCACTCTCTATTCATTGTCCTGTCTCTTTGCCCAGTATATTTCCTTCCCCATGTAGCCGGTCAAGGTGGATAACCGCCCTCCGGAGTCTGGGTCTTGCATGGAGTTTCTTCCTCAATGAAGGAGTTTTTCCCCGTCACTGTCGCTTATGCTTACTCTGGAAGGTCCCTTTGGGTTCTGTTGCCTATTGGGAAAGGGGAGGATGGCGGCGGGTGCACAGACAGCGACTCCTCTCTCTCCCGCTAGAGCGGTTCTTTTGTGGTATTTTACTCCCTGTGAGTCTGAGAGGACTGTAATTTAATCTGTGCTGTAGGTCGTGCATATATTGTACATTTGACAATAAAATTGACTATGAGTGTGGAAACCTATTTATTGATTTGTTCAAGCTTCATGTGACAACAGCAGTGTGCTTTCCATGTTTTGCAAAAACATTTCACCGCAAAACTCAAAACCAACAGCAGGAGGTGGTCTAAAGAGTTAGAGGACCAGTAAAAAAAACATTAGCAGAACATCACAGACAGGAATATCGACAGAATAAAATCTGCAAGAGACTGGCAAACAAAGGTTAAACAAGGAAAGTCACAAAGGAAGGAAAAGGCAAAGGAAAAGAAAATCTAGTTTTCAGTAGTCACAGAGGGATGATGAGCAATACGTGGCTGACGGAGAGTTTGTTAGTGTGACAGCAAAGCTGCTTATCTGTTAGAATGTGAAAACATCAAAGAGGATGATGTTTCCTTTGGGCACTTCATCATATCTGGTTGGGAGACTTTCTATCATGAAAAAAAATTAGGCAGGAGTGTCAGTGTGGAGGTAGCTCACAATAAGCTCAGTAGCGTAAAAAAACACTAATCATCCTCACAACAGGAGCGAGACTCAGTCACTTTTCTTCTCATGCGTTTCCTTTCCTCAGACCAATCAAAGTATTAATTTTAAGTGATTTGTCTGACCATTACTGGTTGAGGGTGTTTTCTATGGAAAACACACACAGGCATGAACACAGAAAGCCTACTGGTGCTCAGTAAACATGTCACACTCTGCTGTAACTGAGACTGTTACTCTAGTTCTTCAAATTCTGATTGTCACCTGTCCACACCCCTCTAGTTTTCAGCATTTTGTCACACAGATTCTAGAACTAGTCTACTCTAGTGGATTTGGTTAGAAATATCTTTCAACACCACATAAATTCTCCACTCTATGTGTCACGATGTTCATGCTGCTGCAATAATAACAGCTTCTCATTACAGTAGTCATCATACAGTATGTTCTTCAACTCAAATGCTGGAGACAGGAACAGATTTCCTTCCATGAAATGTTTCTCATTTTCCTGTCCTCTCTCAACCTTTCATCTTCATCTACATTATCACATTGTTTGTTGCCTCTTACACCATGTCCAAACAATTAATTAAGATGCATGTTTAATTGCTGTGTTATTCTGCCAGTATTCCACATTAATGTGCTGCTAATTTGTTTACAAATGACCGCCTGGTGAGGAATTGTTGAACAGTTCAGAATAGGACGATGACAATAAAATATTTTCTTGAAGACAATTTTTCATGCAGCCCCTCAAAGAACTTTATACACAGATGTACAGTACTCACAGCTTTTCACTCATGTTCAGCATGAAGAATATGGTCACGTTAGCAGGTCTAGATCTTGGCACAACAAAAATATCTAGCTATGATTTTATGTTGTGTTTCAATTTTGGCTGTTGCCACAAAGATGATACAAATTGCTTTACAGATGTTGAAATCCCTTTGACATTCTGGCAATACAATTTCAGCACTAAATTATTCTTTCCTACTACATATGTATGCAAAATGTTGTCATGTCATGAACTCTAGAGATATGGCCTAAAATCTTGACCTTTGACATCAAGAAATGTAATCAGTTCATTCATGACTCCAGGGGGGACAACTGTTTCAGATAAAATGAAATTCCTTATGGTCGTCCCTGATAAATCCCATGGGATATTTTATCACTGATTCAGACCATGACTGATGTGGATGTGTAACAAGCATATATTGAGGTTGAGACATGAAAGAAAAGAAGTATAGGTGTTAAGCCATAACACAAAGTAGCTGGAAACAGCAGACCACATACAGAGCTGAAGGCACAAACGGACTCAAATGTCAAACCTGATTACCCATGTTTCATGCATGAGGTATGACCAATCACATGTAATTTCATTTTCTATTCATTAAAAACTGATGTCATGATGTGGCTGATTCAAATGGTATATAATGTTAGGTTTCAGCCCACATCCCAAACTTCTTTATTCTCCCACATGACTCTGAGAACCCTGCTTACAGCCATGCTCCAGGTCATGGTCATGTTCCTGGCTACAACCTTGCAGAGATTCTGTGGACAGCAAGTCAATAAACCCTATATATAAAATTCAACAGCAGCAAACTAATGCACTGGCAGACAGAATGCACTTGTGCTATCCTGTGTGTGGCCACAGCATGAGCCACATTTCTGCTCAATCCTAAAAATAAGATATTCCAGATGAGAAAGGTTGCTGACATACTAAGTACACTCAAATTAACATACACCAAGATATGCACTAGCAGTAATTTAACATGAAGGAAATATTTGCAGTAATTACAAGTAATGAGCCAAGAAAATCAAATAACAGCATGTATTTGTAGTCAGCTGACAGCAAAGCAGCCAGTTCTATCTAATTCATACGCCAAAACAAATAAATTACCTGATACAGAAAATCAGCAGCCATTTCAACTGAAGACCAATCAAACTACAGAACACGAAGCAACATGAAAGAACAGAACAAAGCATTTAATAAATAAGATGTATGAAAATGGGTGGAGGGGGTACTATTGTGTAACATGGAATACTGCATTTCCTCAAGAAGCAATATACAGTATGTTAGACCTTGTTAACTTTCGTTCTGTGCCACTGCGTAAAGGTAGATACAGGAGTTCGGCAAAGCAGGGATTCAAGCTTCTACCCCAGGCATCATACATTTAACAAAATTAACAAAATGTGCAAAAATGAATTCTGAGGGGTCAGGTAGACAAAAATGTTCAACTCCACACAAAAAAAAAGACTGTCAAATGATTGAAATGAATCCATAGATCATTTCTGAGCGATGCATCCATAACCTTAACGTTTTGGGAGTTGTTTAAATCTCTTAATAGCGGTCAGACAAAAGGTTAATAAGACGGGCTGACATTAATGTCCCTGAAGAGGCCCAAACACATATATCTACACAGACCAACACACAGGGAGAACAGCTGATGGTGTTTAACAGTGCATTGATTCTTCTAAAGCGTTCATTTGGTGTTAATAGGATTGTTTCAAGGACATTGGCTTCATCATCCATCTCCTCTTCCTCACCTATCTTGCCTGTCTTACTGTCACGCACACAGATAGTGTGGGTGTTTCTCTTCCTATCAGCCTTACCTGGCACCAACAACGAAACGAGTCGACTTGAGCTGAATCACGTCGTGGAAAGAAGACATCAGCAATCGATGCCCAGGAGCTTTTTCTATTCATTTGACCTGAAATAAATTTATGCATTTTTTGAACCGTAGTCTTTTGACCCTCATTACATTTTGAGCCTGTTTTACACAAGCTGAAGATTTCTACATTAGGTTCAGAACTTTCACAATCATATGCATTAACATTTAACCCTACTATAAAACTAAACCTATTACTATAAAACCCACAAATGCCACAAATAAATGAAACTGTTTTGCTGTTCTGCAATCGTATCACCTTTGACCTTTATTTTAAAAATCCACAGATTCAAATTTATATTCATCAGCTTTCGTCACTGATTAAACTCCTGAGAATTCACAGTTTCTGTTACAAGTTTTCTGTGACTGTGTTTTCGTTGACTTTGGCTAATCTACATGTATTTGTTGTGAAAGCTTAGGCGTCAAGCTTGCTGGCTGTAATCCTGCATGATGAAAGCAGTAACCTGCTCCTGAAGATTCCTCTTGGACAACATCAGGATGATTCGCCCACATCATCCATCACTCACTATCACTCCCTTCGGATTTCACTACATGGCATCCAGCTGCTTCCTCCCTTCAAGCCATATTTAAACTCCAGCTTGACTACTGCAATCCTCTGCCACTAAAAGTTCGGCCAAGACGTCAGTCAGAGGATGCTGCAGTCTCTCATGTATGATCTGTCCCTACATCAGTAAACTAAGCTGCTCAGGAGTTGCTGCCTTTCTCCACAATCTCTATAACGCATGTTGATTGACATCGTGTCAGGTTTCAGTTTATAATGACTTTTAAGCTTGAAGAGCTTTAATGCAAGGTGCATGTGACATAACATATCTGTCACATAAATGTAACACAGAGATAATGCATTAAGAGGACTTCTTATTTCTTTTTGCACTGACCTCAGAGCAGCTGGGTGCTGCTACTTAAAAATGATAGGATGCATAAAATTTAAATAATGAAATCAAAGTTTAAATTCCATCTAGTGTCCATGCCAACGTATGCGAGTCTTATCTTTAAAATGTTTCCCCATCTGCTCTATTTTTATCTGCCCTTGTGTCCGTCCACCCATTAAATCGATACACATATTGCAGATGCTCCCAGTCCAGAGTATAGTATGAATATTCTCGCCACATTTGTCATGATCTTTAGATTTTGGTAGAAACTCGCACACACAGCAGCCGTGGTCGGCTATGAACAGCAGTCGTAATTTATTGTTAAGTGGAGACCATAAACCATTTCCTTATATCAGAATGAGACAAGGGAATATTTATCACAGCTGCACACACACACACACACACACACACACACACACACACACACACACACACACACACACACACACACAAGCTGATGCAAACACACACACCAGTACACATCTCAACTGCTGAAAAAGCATTCTATTAAAACGAGGAAAAGTGCATGGTTAGTCGAGTCTGCAGCTATGAAGTCAGAGTGAAAATAAATTCTGAAAAAGGAGGAATTAAAATTCTACCTCTCCCTAAAATATAATAATAATCAATAACAACATGTTTATTTCACTCTGGTGTGCTATAAGACTCTATGTGATTACATTTTTTTAACAACTTCATTTTCAGAATGTGTGACTTGATATGAAACATGCCCAGTAAGTGTGTGTGTGTGTGTGTGTGTATGTGTATGTGTGTGCCTGCATTTACCCGCTATCTGTAAAGAGGAACTCCAGGTGCGTCATGTAGACCTCCCACAGAGGAACGTTGTAGCGCTTTGCCAAAGAGAGAGCGATCCTGTATACCCCGTCATCCAGAGTCCTAAACACACATAAAGACACAAGTAGACAAGAGGGAAATAATCATCACACTGAGAGCAGAAAGATTCATTTTATCCCACACACATATATTTTTTTAATCAATATTTTAGAAAGGACAACTCCAACTCAATGTCTTTGTCAAATAAAATTCATATTCAATTCAACACAATACTAGTATCCTATGGTTTAAAATACTCTCCTAATACACACAAACACACAGACACAGACACAGACACACACACACACACACACACACGCACTTACTCTGCAAGGCCAAGGATGGTTTCCTTCTTGTATTCTGCATCTGAGCTGAAGCGACAGACATCGACCCCCCGGCCCAGCCCCTGTAACACCTGAGCCTGGGTGAAGTCCGTCAGACGTTCGTTGTACACATGCAGCTGTTGAATCAACTTCTGCAGCTCCTCTGGCCAATCCGAATATGCAGACACATGCTGCGTGACCAACCGAATCAGTTCCTTTGGGTCAGCCTGCAAAAAAAGATAATTCTGACCTTTTGCATGCAAACAGCATAATGTTGGTAATCCTGAGAATCATACATTTAAACCTCTTTAGAAAACCAAGTAAAAAGTGGGAATGAAAGACATTCCCCCAGCAAAGATCACACTGGTGACAGACTTTAAAATCTTAATTTATTCATGTCAGCTTACTAGATGTTATTTATCCAACATATGTACAATGAAGTGATATTTTTCCTAGTCTTTTTCTTTTTGTTAGATTTTATGAACATCTACGTCACTGAAATCTATAGCACATCTTTTAAATTATTTTAAAAAAAACAATACATGGGGTAATAATAAAACAATGAACAATTTATTATATTAGCTAAATGATGGAGACTTGATTTACTGGTTCTACTTTACTACTGCTTTTCCATTTCTACTTTACTTCCAAAACAATTCGAAATTAAAATTGAAGAATAATTGTGGTATAATTTCTGCGTCACGCAGACATCACAACTGCCTATAGTTGATGCACGTGGAGGAGTCCTCTGTTATACTCTGGTACTGTCAACACTAGAGACAAATAGCCCCATTTTTATATTCACATTTTTGTCAATACACCAATTTGTCTCCTCAACCTTTCTTAAAACCTATTTTTATGTGGTTGCTTGTGTTTCCCAAGTTTACTTTTTTAAATCTATCACTAATGATATGTTTTTACTATTGTCTGAAACCAGAAATTGCCAGAAAAGGTAGAAGCAGATTAACTACATAAAACTTACTTATTTAATTTTCCCTCTGGAAAAAGATTGACTGTTGCCTACGAGATAAAGTACACAACTTATTGAAGCTTTTCTCCTACAGCCCAACGAAATATAGACGCATGCCCCCTATATTTGCAAACCGTGTTTGAGGCCCATGGGGAACGGAGCAGTTGAATCACACTTTTGAATTAAATTTTTTTCTGCACAGGTAACAGTCATGGGGTATATCTCTCTCCGCCTCTGTTCTAATGAAATGAGCTCTTGAGTTTGGTTTTTAGCATTTTATGCACGGTCCCTAAGCAGAAAAATATGTTTTATTTGTTGATGTTACTTTGCATAAGGTAATTATGGCTGCAGGGAAACATGTGAGCTTGAAAACAGAGGTGTGTGTCTTCCTCTGCGTGTCTTTTCCTCTTCTCAGCATGTGTGGGGGTCTTCTGATTTGGCCTCAGAAACAGTCATGGCGGCAGATTCACATTTCAAAAGTAAGACAGCAGGGAGGGTGAAGAGGAGATGAAGAAACTTAAGAATATCAAAGGTACAGACAGTAGCAATAGGAATTCAAAGGACGGAGGAAATAATCCAGGACAGGAAAAGTACGAGTAATTTGTTAGTAGTTTATGATGACATCTCTTAGGAAACCAGTTTCAGATCAATAAAGAATGAATAACATTGGCTGGCAGAAAGAGAGAGAGAGAAAGAGAGGGAGAGAGGCGGCAGTATGGTTGAACATTGACTGAAATAAGGCTTTTCATGATGAAATACTGTATGGATCCTCTCTTTGTTAAACACCCACTATACTTTGTCATTGTGGCTATCAGGCTATTATATCCTCCTTTATCTTTACAGGCACTTGTTTTCTTGCATCACTTATCTTCTTCCTTCGTCACCAGAAAATCACTCCTTTTACACTTTTCTATCAAAAAAGGTGTTCTTTGTGAACTCAATTTGTCAATAAATTAAACAAAGAAAACACTCATCCTTCTTTGTCTCCATGTTATTTAATTGCTTATTCAGTTTCAAAGTAATTCAAAAAGCCACTTATATTCTGCCTTCAAAGAGCTGAATGCACAACCTGTAAGTGAAGTATAATTGCATAACGCAGTGTGTGATGTTACACAGCTGGGGGAAGTCAGCTCTCTCTCTAACTCCCCCTTTAGATATTCTACCACAGCCACAGGCTTTTCCCTCTATGCTCCCCTCTCTCCTGTTATGCTGCTTCAGAGGTGAAATAACAAGTCTATGTCTCCATCTCAAATCTTTCTCTTTTTTCAGTCTTAATTACTTATGTTTCAATTCCAACTCTGCACCATAGAAAAACTCATTCACCCTTTTTCCAGCTATATGGTTCAACGTGTGAAATAAAATATTATGATAGTAATTATTTGAGTTAGTCTGCTTTTGTGTTAATAATAATGAAAAACACCTTACTATATCTGTATACAGTATTTTTTCCTTTAACATCAAGCCCTTTGCATGTGATGGTTTGGCACTATTTAAATCACACATGACTGTCACGTGTCAGGAATTTAAAATATTTATTTGAGACATTTTAGTAACATGACGACTGTTCCTTTAAAATTGGATAGAAAATGTCAAACCCATTAGCAGGTGGAAACATCAAGGGAACTCTATCATTAAGATTCATCCTTTAGAGACCACACATGTCCATATACAATTTCAGTGGAATAGATGCCAAGTGATTGCTGAGCTATTTCTGTCTGCAGAAAAATGGGCAGAAAACCACAGAACCAAATGACATCACAAGGCTATTCAGAAATACATCTCTTTATAGTTTCATGATAAAAGTCTAAGCTCAAATTTTATTATATTATTATATAGTGACACACCAGAATGTAGTCAAAATTATACATCTAAATATGATGCTGTTTTGCACGTATTAACATTGTTTCAATTTCACACATACTGGCATATGTTAATAGCATCCATGCAGCCCTTGTTAATCAAAGTATTTCTTTCTCCATTTGTGCTGCAGATATTACATGGAGAAATAATATGTCTTCCATCTCTAGAGAGTAAGCCAGGGACTAAGATAGCTAATGATCTTAATGAGTTGTGTTTATGTCATGCCTAACATTTAGCTATACAGTCTGCGGTCTCATTAGCACTAATTCAACAAACATATACAGTATGGGCACATAATTAGGAGGAGTGCAAGGTGGAGAGTAGCTGGGCACCACACTGAAAGAAATAATCATTCCATAAACTTCTTGGCTGCACCGTGGGTCATGCTACACCGGTAAGGGAGTTGATCACAAAGAAAATACAAGCTTGGTAGGGAGATTGCAAAGACCCCAGCAAAAGTAACAAGAGTAGGTTATCACAGTAAAACAAAGCATCTCATCAAAGGTCTACAGAGTACACAATATCAATGTTCACTGTCAGAGGCAAAAGAACGTTCAGGGTGCATATTTCTCTGAGTGTCCTTTCTGCAGTACCTCTGTTCTGCAGGGCCCCCACGGGTAAAATCTGGGCCGCTGATTATTACGGTCCAAGGGCATAATTTGCGTGTGTGTACCCACACACACACACACACACACACACACACACACACACACACACACACACACACACACACACACACACACACACACACACACACACACACACACACACACACACACACACACACACACACACACACACACACACACACACACACACACACACACACACACACACACACACACACACACACACACACACACTATTACATATAGATATAGATATATAGCTGAAAAGGGTTTGCTCAGTGGTCTGGCACATCCAGGATCAGTTCTCAGATCAGGAGTTTGAGTCAGGCTGTAGTCATGACTTCAAAAAATATCTGTATGGACTGCAGGTAATGCAAGTCCTGTTTTATGAAGTGGTTTCTACGATATTTTGAAGGTGCTTTCATCTTTATTTGAAATACAGTTTTTGTCTACTGACTGCTTGGGTAAAATTTGTTGCCTAAAATTACAAAAACAACAACGTTAAGGTTTTTTTTTTTAGGAGGGAAAACATGTTTATACCTGAGACATTGTTTCCAACTCACTGACTGCATCACTATATGTACAGATAAGAAGCTAGATTTGTGGGCTTTTATCATAGACGTAACTGCTTCAACTTAGATGTCCAATAAAGTTAAATGTTTCTTTCTTGATTGCAGTCTTAAAGACAAGCTCTATATACAATTGTGTATTTCTTTATCATGTCTATGTCACTACTTGGGGAGAGAATGGAAGTCAAGACAAATGGTCTCTGCAAAACTGAAATGATTGAAAAAATTTACATCGGCTAACAGCTATAATTATCTGATGCAAGAGTTCTTGCGTGCACGCACACATACACACACACTCACACACACACACACACACACACACACACACACACACACACACACACACACACTAACAATCAAGCAACAGCTCACGTATTTACAAATGACAAGTACAGGTAAACAGACAAACAGAATCATGTGAACACAACCAGCAGAACAATTGTGCTGCTATTTTGTAAACAGCCCTATAGTCGGCATAATGAAAATTTCCAGTGAAAGCAAGTCGAAATCGCCTCATTATGCCTTGGGGAATAATGGAAACCCAGCCTCCCTGTCATTGAGACTGCTGCTGCTCTCTCAAGCCTGGAAGATGTAATCAGATGGGAAAGTAACAGTTAAAGACTTTGAAAGTCAATAGCGGGCAAAAGAATCCTCGAGAGGCAGACAGCTGAATGTTGTCTGCAGTAATACAAGGCAATACTTCAAAATGTGGCACTTTCAAAAATCACTCAATTAACAACATTACAAAAATCAAACGCACACTTTGGAAATTAAGCATTGCACATCCAGTAAAAAGCCTTAGAGAACACTTTCTCAATTTTAGTAGTCATTAAATGCGATGAATTGAGATTAAAGTTGATCATAGTTGATCTCTACTGTATTAAAGAGTTTAAAGGGAAGTATAATGAGGATGTTAGCAAAGATTGACAGGTGTGATGGAAAGAATTCGATTAACATTACAGAAGTTTCCACAACACAGGACATTGACTAAAAAAATGTTATGATTCAGGATAACTTGGTTCTCTCTTTTTTTTTTTTGGTTCCCACTCTAGGCCATGGTATTATCTGAGACTGAGCAAAACTGGAAGTGCATGTGAGAGGAGCCATTATAGCAGCACCAGTTCCAACTGGCTGGTGGACTAATGAGCAGGCCACAGCAATGGCCATCCAGAATGAAAACTAATCGACATCACAACAGACAACAGATATAAAGATCTAGGCAGAAAACATGATCTGGCATGATCAGTTCATTCTGGATGAACAAAAGGTGCTCTTTCATTAGCTAGCTGTGTAAATGATTGAGTCAACACTAAACAACAGTTAGTCATACCTGGTAAGGTACAGCAGGACCATCCTAGTAATGAGAGATCCACATAAAGGTACAACATATCGACTGCCTGACAATATAAGCTGCTCTTACACTTGATAGCATATCATATGGCATGGACAGGAATCAATGGATGAAAAAAAAGGCATAGGAAACAACGTGAGAGGGTCAAAGCACCAGATACAGTAAATAGATCAGTCACCCAACACTAAGTCCACCTGAGCATCACATGGATTGACTATAGGACGGCTTTTATAGTCCCAAACATGGATACTAGGAGTGTTGAGTACAAAGCTGACAGTGCACCAATAACTAACCGATAAATAAATTGTGAGAAAAAAATAAACACACTGGAAGCCACATCCAAGTCCATTCACCAAATAGCATGTATGAACAGCATGCATACATGGTTGGCTAACTTATGAGTCTTTATGCTGTATGATTATCTGACAATTTTATTCACAGTATCACCTGTATGTCAACGCACATTAAAGCAGCAGTTCCATGCTGTTGTGAATAATACAATATGACTCTTTGAATATGAAAATATACCACGAGAACTTGGATTTACATTGATATCACTCCACAAAAAATGTAAAATATTCTTTTCCTTCCCTCCTTAGTTCATAAGTTTCAGAATCTGAGTATTTTATGTGCATTAGACAGAAATGGGGAAAAAAATACTCTAGGTGTTGAGGGAAAAATCACGGCTCCATATCATCTTCTGGACATGCCCAAAACTCTAATTCCCTTTTCTCGTCCCCACTCTCAAAAGAGATGCACCAAATACATTATGCCTCACAACCCCGACTGGTGGATGTAATAAAACCTACAAAAGAGGTACTTGTGCTTCTAGTGTCATCGACCCCAGAACCACTCTCAGAACTTGAATTTGTCCCCAGGCCATGCTGTGAGTTTTCCACCAGTGCTTTATTGTAGCAGCACACCAGGAGGGCGAAAGGAAGCAAATGTCCCCTTCATGGTGTTGCTTTCTAATCTACATATAGTTGTAAAACGAAGCAGCTTCTATGAATGAAATGAAACAATCATGAAATATGGAAGTAGCTAAAGAACACTCTAAGCAATTTAATGAGCTGAGTAGCTTCATACAGAACTTTCACCTGAATACAAACAAGTGCTAAGTGAAAAATTTTAATAAAGGGCTGTAAATCCACTAAAAAATATTTTTTCAATAGTATTTTTCTATCTCGGTCTACCAAATAACATGATAAAACTGTCAAGAAAATGTCATTCCCCTATTGTCAGGGTTTGTTGAGGAAACTTGTTCAGCTTAGATACACAAAGAAGGACGGACATTCCCCCACCTGGTGCTCTTTTACATAGGGGATAGCAAATTAAAACTGAACCAGACACAGCAACAGAAAAGGTTTCATCTTCATCAAGTTTAGTTACCAAATGAACTTATGATGCTGCTTATGGGATGTTCCATGTGCACATCTTAAATGTGAAATATAACACTCCAACCTTCGAATGGTGTTTGTAAAAAATCTAAAGGTTACTCCACCTGGTGAAGATCTGCCTGTCTCCTGCTTAGTTTTCATCAATTAATTAATAGAACATGACTGAGTATTTAGTATTAATGGACGTTTTTAGTAGATGATGGAGCATGCATTTTTTTATGCGTGACATTCATGAATATGTATCTCATACAGGTTTAATGTCATTTTAATTGCATGCAATGTAGATCTTATACAGTCTTTCATGGTTAAATCTAGTCACTCAGTCCTATAAAACATGGCAAGGAAATAGAAACACATTTTATTTACTTTAAGAAACCGTTTCGCTGAACTTAAATTTTGATTTTGTCTGCATGTAGTTTGAGCTACAAGTTCCATCTGTACATCTTAAAAATAGCCAGGAAAGCAGCCGTTGTTTGAGGCTTTAAAAACACTTCACACATTTCGTGTAAATCCTCAGAGAGTTGTGTTTCTATTTGCAACTGAACTGACTTGACCGTGGCTTGAGCGTTTGGCGTCTTATTACTTGTCTATGAAATTATGTGATAGTGACAAGAGAGTGAGAGCGCATTACTGAGACGTTAGTGCCCCTCAAATGGAGAGTGGGAAACACTGGAAGACAGATTGACTGACACACACAGACACATACACATATTTATGAGCCACTGTCACACAAAAAGACAGATAAAATACTCAAATGCACATTAACATACTAGCCCGCAAACAATGCTACAAGCACTTACACAAATCAAAAGAAGAACATAAAGCCATATGTAGCATGTGTTTCTCAATCCCAGCCTCATTCTCAATTCAAAGAAAGCACATGGAAGAAATGATGTTACCCTCACCCTGTCACACATATCTGAAATTAAATATTACACACTGTAGAATGTGTGCCCTTAAAAGATAAGAGAAAGAAAGAGGGCAAAAGAAAGCGCAAGAGAAATGTATGAAGTGTGCACCATCAAGATAGCATTGAATTCAGAGAGGCCACGGATTTGACAAGAGAGATGGGCCTTTGGGAGAGAGACGGTGTTGAAGGAGGGAGGAAGAACAGCATTATGGAGTCACATTCAAACAGCTGTCATGATTAAGGAAAAAAGCCATCATTAAATGTAACTGACAGAAAAAGAAATTAGCAGAGAGGGCTATCAGGACAAAAGAAAAGGCAAATGTGGGAATGGGGGGTGAAGGCAGAAGGGTTTAAAAGGTTCTTCACTCTTGCTTCGATCGGTTGAATTTGTAAGCCCTGAAACACCATGATACCTAGCCAGCACTTTGGTAGAATTCATTAAAGACACAAAAGAAAAAAGAGATAAAAAGAAGAAATTAGAAAAAAAAATAAAAGCAAAACAACCGAAAAGTAGTACAGAGGAGAAAAGCTGTATATATTTTAAGTTAATGGACTTGAACTTCACTTGAGGCAGGAGACGGGGAAATGATTACCGCCATTAAGATGCAGGGAGGATGTGTGTGTTGGTGTGCAGGGATGGGCATCCATCTGTTCAGTGTAACTTGTTGTTGGTGTACTTGCGTGAGTGGGAATGTATGTATGTGTGTGTGTGTGTGTGCGTGCGTGCGTGCGTGTGTGTGTGTGTGTGTGTTTCTGTGTGTACAGGCCTGTCCTTGAATGTGAACTGGGACACACTTATCTGCGCTCTTTGCCAGTCTCTCACTCTTCCATTCTTTTATTTCGACATTTTACCTCTCCTTCCACCTCGCTAAAACCCATGAGAGCTGCTGCCCACTCAAAGAAAAGGTCAGAGCCATTTCTTCTCTTATTCACGTCGTCATCTGCTGATGACCCTACCTCCAGCTCCTCACTGCCAGTTTCATTCGTCTCCTTTTTCACTCATGTTTTGTAATACACATCAGTTGTTAGATTAATACATAAATGGGTCAATTACTAACTTTTACAACCTAGGAATATTTTGTTAGATCTTTGTGAAATTTTCAGCATTTTCTATGTACAATGAAAAATGGTCTCCAATATGGTACCCAAAAATTTTATCAAAATGTTCACAATGAAATTTGGCTTCAGCGACTTGGGATTCCTGATTACTCATAGTTTTAACCTTATCATTCCCACTGACATGGCAAAACAGTCATGCTGCCCAGCTGAATATTTTTGACATTAATGTAATTTATATTAAAATCAGTGAAGATCCTAATGTCAAATTTATCTTCTGCAACTTTTAGCAAATATCCAATAAAATTTAAAAAAGGATGAGAACTGACAAAATGGGGTTTTTTTTTTTCAATTTGATAAAATAATACAGCCATAAAAGTACATTCTGTTCTTCAGTTGGAACATTTTGCACAAAAAGCTTGTAAGTGATAAGAACGTGTGTGTGTATGTGTGTGTGTGTGTGTGTGTGTGTGTGTGTGTGTGTGTGTGTGCGCGCGTGTGTATGCGCGCGTGTGTGTGTATAGATATAAGGCAATTTTCTTCTTTTTTTTATTTTAACCATGATGAGTTAAGGACGTTGCTCCATATTAAATCTGTTATCCTATCAACTACCTGATGATAGAGAGTTTTTCTGTCCAAACAGAAAAAGCCCTCTACAATTTTTGCCTGTTATCCAACTGATATTCACACACTGGCGTTTTAGCTGGCATTCGAAGTTCTGGCATCTCTATTAGGAGTAACTCCAGTGTTTTGCTATATGGGCACTTCAGCTCAGCCGGGGTAATTGTAATGCCTTCTTTTTTGCACCACCTAGGACTGCTCCTCAGAAAATCTAAAATTCATATTAGTGTATGCACTGTAGCACAGACCAGGAGGAAAAAGAAATGTGCTGTCAGACTCATATTGGAAGCTTTCTTAATCTTAATCGTGTTATAGTGTCAAGGAAGGATGGAGAAGCCAGGAAACTGGTGACGCCTCCTTCTTCAGACCCACCAGTCACTCCACCACCCACACACGATTGGTATTCAGTGCTCACCTGGTAGAGAGTGTGGTTCTTGTTGGTGAAGCAGGGTTTGAGGAGAGAGCAGATCTGCAGGGAGTAGTAGTAAGCAGCCAGCTGGAGTGATAAGGCTGAGGGACACTGCTTCTCAAAGCACTTGTTGGCATCCAGTACCTGGAAAAACATGGATGGGAAAGATGTGATCGGTTGGCAAAAAAAAGAAAAAAGTTAAAATGCAAATGTAACTGAGGAAACTCTACTTTATTTACTGCAACATTCAGTCCATTGAAAAAGAAAAAAAAAAGAATTTCTCATGACCTTGTACAACTGAGTTACTAATGTTGAAAATAAAGAGGCCAAAATCCAAGCTCAATGTTCAATAGACGAACCCTCAGACAAAACTGTAATTTGTGTCATCCCATGTAGAACTCATAACCAGTGTTTGTCAGTAACCGATATCTAAGTCAAGTGGGGTGAACAAGCTTTAAAAGAAATACTGTATGCGTGTAATATCCAATTCAGTCTTTTACCCATGCCACTGGAGATACGACAAATTTTAGGACTCATGAGGGATTTAACTTCCTCTGCTTGAACACTGAAGTCGCCAGGGTTGTCTTATATGCATGTTTCTTTGCAATGTTGGAGAAAAGACAAACAGAAAAGACAAACAGGATATGTACAATTTCCTCCGGGATTAATAACGTATCTATCTATCTATGTATCTATCTATGTATCTATCTATGTATCTATCTATGTATCTATCTATCTATCTATCTATCTATCTATCTATCTATCTATCTATCTATCTATCTATCTATCATACTCATATTGTGAGCTGAATGTGAACATAGAAATGTGTCAGTTAGTTGAATGACACTGTCTCTGATATAAGATGCAAAAGCAATGTCATTACGATGTTGTGCTTTTGATGCAACGCAACTGTTGCATGTCATTCAACAGTCCTGGGACATTTTCAGTGATCTGACACACTAATGATACAAACTGCAAAGAACAGCGGCTTATATAAAACCTAAAAAGATCAATAGGGGACATGGGTTCACTCAGGAATCACTACATAGGCTAATAATACTGAAAGTGCCTGAACTAAACCTGTGAGTGTGTGTAACTGTGTGTCAACCCACCTGAGGCAGGGCCAGTAAATAGGATAGAGCCAGCATCATGTCCCTGGGAAATGCATCATTGGCCAGCTGCAGCAAAACTGGAGAAGGTGAAGGAAAGGTGAAGAAAGGGGGAAGAATAAAAAACTTTAACTAAAGAATCATGGATTAACAAGTGACTCGTCCCTTTAAGGAATAATGTCATCCCAGTTATTGAGTGCAGACAATGGCGCCTCTCAGAATACACCCCAGACAGGATGAAGGAATATACAATTTATAAGGAAATAAATAAAACAGGGGGAAGAAAAAGTGGAGACGTAGCACTATAAACCCCAGAAATTAAGGGATATTATATATCTTCCTACTGCACTATTGTCTATTGGTGTGTGTGTGTGTGTGTGTGTGTGTGTGTGTGTGTGTGTGTGTGTGTGTGTGTGTGTGTGTGTGTGTGTGTGTGTACGTGCATGCGTGTGTGTGTGTGTGTGTGTGTGTGTGTGTGTGTGTGTGTTTGCATACATTGTGTACAATTGGTAGTTTGTTGTATGACAGTGTGCATTTACACGCTTATATGGGGTTCTTGCAAAGTGAGCATTCATTATTCAAAAAGTTAAGTACATGCCCACTTCTAATAAGTGCTCTCCAGATGAGTCCAAACTTCATTTAAGTGCACTTTAAAGTTGAATTCCCTGAATGCCAAATTAGCCTATGAATACTGACAAGACAAGACAGACAGAGGAGTTGGATGAGAGGAATCCAAAGTGATCTGTGTTTAATTGGTTTTGACTTGTGAGTTTGAGCTGCTGATTTGGCTGTGAAAAGCAATTCCTAATTATAGGGTTCCTCGGGCAATCTATTCCATAATGTAGCATTTATAATACTACATATTTCTTAACCATGACAGTTCAATTTTTTGCAACGAAAACAGCAGTTTACTGAAAGCAACTTCAGTAAGTGCTTTACAGATCTGTGGATGAAATCACAATAGCTCTGGATTCAGGTCCTTGATTAGTCTATTAACTAAAAGTAAAATTTGACAAAATATAAAAGCTAAGAGTGTAATTTTATCAAAAGTAATCTACTGGTTTCATCGCATTAAAAATGAGCATTCTTAACTGAGAACATTGCACATTGTACTAAGGATGACATTGATTGACATATTAATCAATTTATTCGGTCAAAAATGTACTGAGAATTCATTCAGAGGATTAACCACTTGTAAAAATAGCTTTCAACAGATTTATCTCCATGACATATGAGAGCACGCACACATTTTTCATGCGTATGAATTGTTAAAGTACTAAACTGCACTATTTCCACAAACAGAAGAATTATTTTATCCAAAGATCACGTCACATTTTCCAGGCTATAATTATGTGAATGAATTAATTCTGAACCCCAGTTTATTTCCCACTTAGAATTAACCACAGAAATTGTCACCAAACTGACTGCATATGCACAAAACACCATACCACAGCACTAATACTATAAAACGCCACTGATTGGGTACAATGTTAAATATTAAATGTGTTCCATTAGCTCAACTGTTAACCGACGTCCCCAATGCATATCAGAACAGTAAAAGCTAATTTGGACTTTTTTTTCCCAATTCTGCTAACAAAAATGGTGCCACTGGAGGTTTTCTGCTGTCAGTGCTTAAGCAGAGCATTAAATCTCACAAAGACAAGACAAAACTGCTTCAGCAATCATCCAAACATTTCTTCGAGCCGTGTCACCCACATGCACAATGCCTTTTAATGGTCTGCAGCTTTGAATTTCTCTTCCATTCTCTTTGTGTCGTGATTTCAGACACAATAATGTGAATCAACACAATCAGCAACTCACCAAACTGTCAAGCCTTTGTGTAGACATAAAAGTGTAAACTTTTTTGACATTTCGTTAGTGCTTGTTGGTATGATCCACATGGATCAGTCATAACATTTATGACCACCTGTCTGATGAATAGGCGCCTCCTTTGCTACCGAAACAACCCTAATCCATGGAGATATGATCTCCACTAGACCTCTGCAGATGTGCTGTGGTCTCTGGCACCAAGACGTTCACAGCAGATTCTGGGATCAGACTTGTTTGTCCAGCAAATCCCACAGATGCTCAATTAGATTGAGATCTGGGGACTTTGGAAGCCAAGGCAACACCTCACACACACTTTATGTATTCTTCAGAGCAATCTTGAACCTTTTTTGCTCTGTGTAGGGCACATTATCCTGAAAGAGGCCACTGCCATCAGGGGAAATCTGTGAAAGGGTGGTACATGGTCTGCAACGCTGCCTGGTGGTACTCCTTACAGTAACATACACATGGATAGAAGGACCAAGTGTTCCCCAGTTAGGTATCACAGTGCCTCAACCAACTTGCCTTCCTGGTGCCTGACACATCCCACCCACTAACAGGAGCCACAACAAAGATGTAATCAGTGTTCTTTACTTCACCTGTCAGAGGTGAAGGCTGATTGCTGTAAACTTCTATATACTCTACATACTTCTGTATACTTTTATTCGGTAACATGGAACTGGGACACACTCCATGTTTTCTGTCTCCCTGAGGCTGATGCGACATGGATTCCAGAAAAAAAAAAATTGGAAAAGGGATCCATTTTTATCAAAGTTCTGGCCTTAAGGCTTCAACACACTTGAATGCACACACAAACACATACACACTATTAAAACTATTCATATTCACCCGATGGACACTGAACAGTGTAAAACTGTCAAAGTTCCCTCAGTTAAGCACTCCCTAAGTCTTCCACTCACTCTGAAGAAACAGTGGGAGAGAGCAGAAAAGGCAAAAGCAGAGGCAGACAGAATCACTTTGTAGTCTCAGACCCACAGAAAGAAGTAAAGTCTGTGTTGGTGATAAGAGCCTGAGACAAAATGGAATTGACAGAGAAAAGTAGAGCATGGACAAGACGAGAGAGACGCAGGCAGGGGCAAAGGAAGAGAGACACATGCTGCTGAACAAAATGCATGCTAATTTGCATATGTGGAGGCAAAGGCCAGTACTTGAGATGTGTAGCCAGAGATCCAGTGTGAACAGGGATGAAATGATGTACCATTATAAAGAGCTCTCTAAAGCAAAGGGCCCACCCTCCCCCTTTTCTCTGTCTCCCCTCTCCACCCCCCTCTTACCCCTCAGGTTCCAGTGAGCTACACCTCAGAATGAGCTGATTACATGCCTCTCTTAAGTCACTGATACTATCAGGACAGGAATTACCAGAGGGGTAAACACACACACATACAGCACAGATAACACCGACTTAAAAGCATACACAATTTCTTGTGTGTATGTGTGTGTGAGTGTGGGAGAGAGAGAGACAAAGGGAGAGAGAAAGTGGGAGAGGGAGAAAGGGTGAGAGTAATAAAGAGGCGCAGCGTGAGACTAAGTGTGTTTTCCAAGTGTGTGTGTACATGTGCATGTGTGTCCACACACTCCTGCTCCCTGTGTCAGCTATACTGAGCCAACTGTAGCCGGATGGTGAAACAGAGACTTATTATTCTCTCACCTGTGCACGCACTGTGAAAAACAACTGATTATAGCCTGGTCCAACATGCGCCATCTGAGGCAATCTGTGCTGTGTGTGTTTATGCAGCTGTGTGTGCGTCTGTGTCTATTCCTTTGTTTGTCCTCACCACCTTAGTCAGCTCAATCCCATTGAGTCATTTTCCACTTGTGTCATTATTAATTACCTTCACCTTATCTGGGCTAGGTAAAAAAAAAAAATCAATACATTTATTTTCTTAAAGGCCATCTCCCAGTCTGTTTTTGTGGACATTGAGCATTGTGGGCCGGTAGGGGAGTCATTAATTGAAGGTTGTTATCGAGCGTAATGCTGTCCAGACCGCATTTTCTCTTTCTCAACACGTCGGACTCCAACGGCAGCTCCAAAGGGAAGGTGACTTTTAAGGAGAGATGTTCATTCTAACGACAGTAGCAGAGAGCATTTGGATTTGGTGGGATGAATGTAGGGGCGGCTGTGGATTTAATGGTAGAGTGGGCTGTCAAATAGTCTCCAGGTTGGCAGTTTGAATCCCACTCCATCCCAGTCATTCTCAGTTGTGTCCTTGGGCATGACACTTCACCAACCTCGCTTTGTAAATGAGAAATGCTTCTTAACTGACCTACGTGGTGAAATAAACGTTTAAAAAAAATAATGCATGAGTTTGTGAGGCATGCATGTGTGTGTGTGTGTGTGTTTGTCCATAGGCATGTCATGGTCATATTGTGCATGCCTTGCATTCTTATGGGTGAAGTTATTAGTAGTCACATGCTAGCTTTTATTTTTGGAGTGGCATTGATTTTGGCGAGCAGCTGTGATCCATCATGCTGCGCGGCCTTGATGTTTTGACTGCATGCTATCTGTCTAGCATCGCCAGGGCAACCCGTCATTATTTACTGTTGCAGTGGGACGTGTGCGTACACATTAATTAATCAATATGAGGGTGTTTTTCCCATGTTGCCCCCAGTCCACCATATATCCTCAGCTCTCTTGTGAGATGGATGACGAGAGAAGAGGACAGTTTTCATTCCACACAGACCTCAGCCTCACTCAAACAGAACATTGACACTTTAAAACCTGGGAGACACTTTCTAAATACCCTTTTCTGTGTTGTTGGGTTTTTTTTGTCATTTCTAAATTTAAAAAAAAAAGGAAAAATCAGTTCTGAATTTGTTTAGATGTAGTCACCAAATGCTTAATTTCCCCTAAATGATGAACAGTACTGTCGCTAGCGACAACAGACACCTCTGAGTCTCAATTTCCGTTCTGGCAGTAGAGCTGGACAAACACTTGTTACTTCTGCATGTTGTGTTAACTTAAACCATGTTTTTCTCTCTGCCAAAGACTAATCCCAAACAAAATTAACGTAACAGATAAATCTTTATTCGTTAACCATTGAAATAAAAAAGGCAGGTAAGATAATAGAACCATCAAAATGAATGTAATGTACAAGCTTTTGCAGTGCTCACCCTCTGTGGCTGGAAATGGAGTTCGTCCTTCGGCTCTAGCCTCCGCCAGTTTGCCAGTTCTCAGAAGGACCTCAGCAAATGTTTCTTTAGGAACATCTTTGTAAGATGAATACACATCTTGACTCTATAAGAAAGACAGGAGAGTGAAGAGTGATGAATACATGCCTAATGTGCATCTGTCGTGTTGAGGGAACTCCTACAGAAGGGATTGGAAAAAGACAAAGTGAGATGTGATTACAGCGACTGTTTGCCCAGATCCCAGGGAAACAGACGGCAAGATGGAGTAGACGGATTAACCTCAGACCCAGATAAACCCCTTTAACATGCAGCCTTCTGATAATTCATTTATAAGTTTGTTGGACGCCAGGTAATTTCTCAAGTGTCTGAGAAGTAAACAATGAAAGCTGCACTGTCCCTGGCCTCAGAGCTATCACCACAACATAGGGTCTTCCTGTCCATCACCGCCTCTCTTGTGATCCCATCTTTCAGTCCTGTGTGTGTGTATCTCTTTCTGCCCACCCCCATCCCCACTTCCTTCATTGAAACTGTTAAGTTAAAACCAATCTCATTGATCAGAACTCTTAGACAGCTGGACGTGGGGAGCCATTATTGGTGGGTGGATGATGGAAGATGGATGAACACTGGAGATGAAGTGGAGGAAGGGATTTTCAGAGGCCTATTAAAATGTCATGAGAAGAGATGTATCGGCTTTCTCTGATTCACTCTTTTAGGTATCCATATGATTTGTGTCTCTGAGTAAAAAGTCCACTCATAGCCCTGAGCTATCATTTTCTAGGAATAAAGGTCAAACAACTCCTTCTCTTACTTTTGTTCTTTTCCCACCTTCTTTTGATGTGCTTTTCCTTTGGACTTTTATGGTACTCATACCTCCTCTTCCATCATCCCCTTTTGTTCTATTGAATACATTTTTACCGTTACTTCACCATCGCTCTTGTGTTTTTTTATGCTAAGTACTGCACTGTGCTTCCAAGTTGCTTTTGGCATTAAAATCACTTTGTCTGAAATCAATATTCATTTCGTCTCAACTGGTTTTTTTTTTTTTTGAAGGAACTTATGAGTCATGGAAAAAATAATTAAATTTAATGCCTTAAGTAAGAAACCTACTCAGGCATTTTTGCTGTAATTTAAAAATGTAGCCTGAGGTCAACAAGAAGAGATGAGGAGCGCAGGAGTGTAAAAGGGGGACCACTGGTCTTGAGCCACTCACCCAGTCAACAAAAGGATCAGCAATGACATCCTGATAAAAGGGGCCGCAGCCTTGACGCTCCAGGTTGGAGTTCTCAGACACACCATCCTGACAAGAGGCTCCTGTGTTGTGACCCTGAGGAACCATCAAAACATCATTAAACTTTCAAATCATGCCCAGAGCACTGTCATCTCTCTCTTTCCAGCAGCTTGAATCCACATTTCTACCTCATCAGAAACTTGAGATCACGAGCCTCCACCTCAAGTCGCTGATGAGAACAGAGGCACCAATAATCTCTGCCCCAGTGATTGCCGAACTGGTCCCGCTGCCGGCAAAATGCCAGGTATTGAAATATTCAAAAGACGCGTCAATTAATTATGCAAAAGATGAGCTTTTGATTGGTTGTTTTTGATCGTGGACTATGAAGTTTGTTAGCAAGTGTGTGTGAACCAGAACAGAAAAGAAAATATCTTCTCACACAAGAAGTCAGCTCAGGAACCAATCAGAGGGGAAACCGTGTGCAAAGTCAACACCAATGGAACCGTCTATTAGCTGCTTCATCAAGCATTTTAAATTTAAAGCACATTACCGTTGCATCCATAAGTGCTTGAATATCAATGTGATTTACAACCACAAAAACAAAACCCATTATCCTTTACTGAGATCATTAATTTGGCTCGCTACTGTCCTTGACCAGATACTTTGTCTGTTTTATCGCAAATCATATCGGTCGGCGAGTTCTTACTTGCAGTGGCCGGAGGTAATTCAGCGACTCTTTCCACCAGCGGTGGTCACTGACAGCAGTGAGCACAGCCTTGGTGGTCACTCCTGTGGTGGTCAACACCTCCATCGTCTTAGCCGTTGTCCTGTGCAGCAGGTCCCCTGCTGCCCCTGCAGTGGAGCTCACAGATGGTGGGCAGGCCTGGGGCAAAGCAGACGAAAGGACGGCAAACAAGAATTATGCAAAGGTCGTCTGATTCAGTCATCACTCTGGTACAATATTAGTCTTTAGATCTTAAAAGGATCCTATGTTGTGCTACTGAAATGTTTGAACATTTGTTTTTATTTAAATAAAAAAGCAGCATCAGAGGAGATCTTTGATCGCTACATCTGTATTGTTCTTCCAAAGGATAGATTTTGAGTAGAGTACTCTTGAGTATGACTGTGGAATTAGAAATGTCAGATCCATGACATACAAAAAGACTCTGACTCGAATATTTGAATTCAGCAAGGAATTTGAAAATAATGTGTAAACGAGATGTCTCCAACACCAAAACTTTGTCAACTGTGAAATAAGTTTATTTTGCTTTCTGCTGTAGAGTTACATGACAATGATGCCACTCTTATACTATAATTGTCTGTGAAACAATGCTGTACCCAGCAGCCAGTTAGCTTAGCATAAACACTGTCAGCAGGAGGGGCCTGGATGTGTTCAAATTAATCAAATCTGCCTACCAGCAATTTATAAGCTCAGTAAAAACAAAGCCTAAGTCAACTTATTGTTATGTGCTGCTCTACAAGGGAATATGTGTCAGACTATCTCTGGGCTCTGAACAGTCACTGGAATCCCTGCACAGTGCCTGGCGACAGCTCCCAGCCAAGAAATAGTCTGGCATACACAGTAACCCCCCCATGAAAAGGCAGTTTTTCATTTCTACACTTGAGCTTTTGTACAGATAAAAACAGCATCTAAGATTAGGTTAATTGCTGAGCTTTAGAGGTGCTGGACATCTGAATTAGGATAGATTCAAGTCTACTGGCTGTAGCTTCGCATTTAGTAAAAACACAAAAACTAGTATCAAATTATCTAATTTAAGTCCCTCATCAACAAATATGTTTATTTTCCTAAATACAAGACTGGAATGTTCCTTTAAAGCAAATCAGATCATCAAATATCATCAAATTCTACCCCAAGCAAAACTAACAACAACATTGTTAATTCATACTGATAAATAAAACAGAAATAAAGGGAACCCCGAACCACAGATATTTAAAAAAAAAAAAAAAAAAAAGGATCTTTTAAATAGAAAAAAATGAAAGGTGCGTTGTTCTGTGAAATGTATTCCTGGAGCATTTTAGCATGCACACTACCGCTTTGCTTTATACGTTGGTTATGGCCCAATTGAAAGGGAAAATCAAAACCTAGTGGGCCGGGCCAAATCGTTTCATGCTTCTCATCAATACTTCATTTCAAAGCGGATCGAAGGGCAGGCAGCAAAAGGAATCTAACACACATACAGTTTACATGTTTGTAAAACACATATAGACAGACGCATACAAAACTAAATAAAAGGGTTTAACTGTGCATGGATGTAGAGTGCAGCCATCAATGCAACAATGAAATGACAACAGAAGGCTTCAGATGAGCACCCATCCACAAACCAAGGGGATGAGATGCACATCATGAAACATTAATACCCACTCAAGCCACCATAAAACTGCTGGTGCTGGAGGGAGAAGCATTGGAGGCATAAATAAACCACGCTAGTGGAGCAACCTTAACATTAGATTTACACCTCATCAAATATGGAAGAACAGGAAAACACACAAACTGAAAAAAAGGACGGAGACACATCCACTCATGAATACTAGAGGAGATAACATCAACAACAAAAGCAAAGGTACAGCTTTACCATAAAGTTACACCGGCTAACAAATGGAAACTAACACACACTAACCTTTATGGAGTCTGTCTCGTCAGCTTCTCGCTGACTCTTCGTATCAACAGGCTCCATTTGATAGTTAACTGCTTGGTACAACACCTGGAGGACACAAACATTTGGATAAACGGAAAATCTAACAGAAAATGGGTCAAATAAAGTAGTCTTCCATTTGTTCCAAAAAATAATTTAAAATCAGCAAGTTTGAATTGGTGAGCTCTTCAACTCTTTGCTCTTGTGACTCAGGCAAAAGTCCACTCTGAGGGTTATCCTTCTTCAGATTTTTTTCGTTTGAATTATTGTTAGAGATCCGAAGAGGAAAATATATTGATTTACATTATAGAAACATTTCAACATAACCTTTATGGTAGGGGTGATAAACTCATGACCCCTCATAAGTTCTCATAAGAGCAATGTTATTATTGCAAGTTATTAACAATATATTGATTAAAGGACATGATGCTGCCATTTTAACAAAGAAAATTGTGTGTGTTTTTCTTTCCAACAAGAAAAAGAAACACAGAAGAGGTCATAAAGTTGGTCTCAAATTTGTCCACTGGCTTTATTGTTTGTGTCAAATTGTTTTTTCATGATCAATTCACAGCTTCTCTGCCCAGAGTTCCTTTCTTTCATAGTACAATACAGTTGGTCCTCAATATATGAACATACTTGGTTGATCTTAAGGTTGATCTTAAGTTGAATTGTTTGTAAGTCGTTATCTATTAAATTTCAATCTATAATTGCCATTTGAGGTCATTTAAATGCCATTACTAATCTAAATATAAAAGTACCATTCCCTAAGCTTTACCAAAAACAATTACAGGAGATAAAAACAACACATAAATGAAATAGAACACTGTAGTGACATAACTTTAACTGTAACTTTTACATCTCTACCTCTGAGGAATAATTTTATCCTTGGGCGCTTAGGTGGCAAAGGTCACAGTAATCATATAGTTGTAGATAGAAAAGTAACAGAAAAGTAACCAAACTTTTAAAAAAAGTGCTGAGTTTTTTTTATGATATGCTAATTTCATATCTATTAACAAAGGAATTAAAGAGTGACCTGAGTTTGGAGGTCACTGGATGCCGCCAGGAGGCCGTGGATGTTGTCAGGAGGACAGTGGGTGAGGGAGAAGGCTAAAAGCTCCTGCCGAGCCTCCAGGTCTTCATAGCCCTCACACTGACCAAGCAGGCTGCACACATCCCACGCCGGACCGTACACTGAAAGGAAGTTCAGTTGGGGGGTAAAAAAAAGGTGGTGGTGGGAAGGTGGAGAGGAAAGGAGGAAAAAAAAGGATGATGAGGTTTTAAATTGAAGTAAAAAAGCGCACAAGAGATAATAGCAACTGTGATAAAAGAATCAATGAAAACATTATGCAGCAAGAGTCAGTGTGAAACAAAGGTCAATCTCCACACACACACACACACACACACACACACACACACACACACACACACACACACACACACACACACACACACACACACACACACACACACACACACACACACACACACACACACATTCCCATACAAACAAACCTACATACAAATGTACAAATGTAGAAAATTTTGTTTTTATTGAATTTACTGAGAAAATTGCCACTGAATCCCATCAAATAGAAAGTAGGGGCAGTGAACACATGAAGAAACAGCTACAGAAACACAAACACACACACACACACACACACACACACACACACACAATGAATTTTGAAAATCTGTAGAGCAAAACATGTACACGACATTTTGTTGAGACATTGTTGATATGATGCAATCTTCTAAACCGGTATGAAGAAATATTTTCTCTTATCGAAGTTCCCCCATTTCTTGCAGCTTCACCTCAGACAAAAACCAGGACACCATCCTGATTTCATTCTTTAAAAAAAGATTTGATGATTCCTGGTGTGTTCACAGGCTGAGAACACCGATGCTTCTCTGATTACACCTCTTTTCCCCCTAAACCTCTCTCCCATTCACATCTCTTTTACCCAGCACTGTGGAAACACCATGCACTTCAGTTTCATTTCTCAGTAGAGTAACACAAAACATTTTGAGGGAAAATACACATTAAACATACATTAAATAATTTCAGGGAATTGTTGAGGAGAAAGCATCATGCGGTGTAAAAACATTTTCAGGCAAAAAAATCTATGGCGGCAAGAGGAAAGTCCTGTTTCACATTGCCCTCATCCAATATTATACATGAATAAAAATAGGTAGATGCAGACAAGCAGCTTGACGTTAGCTTTCCTACAGATTTGCTTAATGATTTATCTGCATACCTGCAGTCATGAGTTCTCGACAGTGGATGTATGAGGCCTTGAAGTCCAGACACTGGAGAGCCTGCTCTGCCAGCAGGGTCAACACCTGACCTTTCCGCACGACCTTATCATCTCCTAGATGCACACAAAGACACATAAACAGATGTCTAGTTAAGCGTGCTCCAACTATGGAAAGATGCTACAATTGAGCATCTTCTCAAGAAATGTAAATAACTGAAGCCCAAGACCAAATGATGAATCTTATTTTCCTACAATCATGTCCACCTGGGTTAATACACCTCTTATTAAACCTCCAGCTGCACTCAAAAACATGTAGGCTGAAAAATGGGATGAAGGATGTTTAGGTGTATTAGCTGCTCTACTAAGCACAAGAATTGACAACATACTAATCAATGTCTGCAATAAATGAAGGGAATGAAATATCAAAGAAGCCACTCTTTTGTAAAGCTAAACAGAAACAAAAAATTAAATGTGAAATCTGGATTTAATGCAGCATTAACATTCATGCCATGCATGAATAAAACCTCAGATCTCTGTCCAAGCTCAATAAACAAAGAGGAGAGGACGGAACGATCAAAAGATGCAACGCCAGAAACAAAACTTCAGAACAAACCTGTACAATGAATATCAAAGTAGGCGGCCTTTGTGTGAAATTGTGACAAATACAAATGTTGTTTGTGGAGAACAAAGTGTTGATGTTTATTAAGGAATGGTGAAAGGGTGTCTTCAAAAGGTGTCTGGACCTCAATGGAATAGTTTGGGTTGGTTTGTGTGTGTGTGTGCGTGTCTGTCTGTGTATGTGTGGAGGGGTGATCCAGAGGAATATGAAGAGAAGTAGTGTTTTTTCAGCACACCTTCACCCCGTGCTTTTATTTTTATCTTCTGCCATTGATTTCTAGCCAACCGACATTGGACATGTTGAGTCTTTACCTGTCTTTGATGGGCCTATCAAAGGGCAGGATGATAACGTGAGGAGTGATACACACTAAAAAAAAACACTTTAAAACCAACATGTGTGTATGATGAAGATCCGTCCCAGGTCTGAATGTTTTGAATTGAAAAATAATGGATAAATTCAGGAGAAAAAACAACTACATTCTGACGAAAAATGAATGAAGACTCAAAATATACGTTGGGTGCTGTTGGAAAAGAGAACACTTCAAAAACCAAAGCAATCAATATTCAATCAACTTTGATTTGTAAAGTGCATAATCACATCAATAGAACCCTCTCGAGCAAGCGACTTTGGCAGGGGAAAACTCCCTCATGATGAAGAAGCAGAGATAGGCCCAGATAGAGTCGCTGTAGTTTAGACCAAATGGAAATTAAAAGACTTCACCTAAACATGGAAGTAAAATTACCCAATCCCAATTCTAAAATTTATTGACACAATATATTACTTTCAATTCTGAGTTACTGAGTCCCTGGTCTTTTTTTGGTTAGCGGTGGAGTACAGCACATTCAAAAATTCAGGCACGGAGCCTTTCTGTAGGTTTAGGGCTCAAGAGAATAAAATTTGGTACTCCACTGCGGAAGTGAGTGTGGTTGGCACAATGTTTCGAAAACATCTAATTTGCAAATATATGCCATTATAAGGGATACCACTCTAGGAATTGAATAATTTTCTAAACTGCAGTAGTCATTAAAAGTAACAGTTTGCATTGAATATGTAATTAATATCTGTGGCACTGAGCCATCTAAACAGTTCTCGTGTTTTTGCAAACAGCTCATAAATAGCATATTTTGACATTAAACCAAATATACAATGAAGGCTGAATAATTTTGTTTCTATCATAGCAGCAGCCAACTTCCAACAAACTCCATCCCAGAAGACTGAATGATTTACGGAGCATTTCTGTAGAGCAAGGCAGAAACCAAACCCTTAGGGTCTTCCACCGGTGTGCTGGTGATACCTACATTAAATATTCACCAAAGAACCCTAGAGCGAGGCGCCCCTTCAAAAGCCCCCCCACTCACACACACACACACACACACCCCCAACCGCATTTATTTATTTAAAAATTTGTTTATTCCTCTTTTCATTTCCCTCTGCTTCTGTTTTGTTTTTTGTTTTTTTTTCAAGCCACACAGTGAGAGGCGCCTGCTGACTGAATATGAGTAGCAGAGAAACAGAAATGCTGCGAGGCCAGTTCGCAAGTTTCCTTTTGTGGGCAGCAAAACTCACAGAAGACAGATAAGAGATATAAGTTAAGAGATGAAGGTCACAAAGAGCGACGACAACAAGAAAAAAAGACAGAATGATGGACAGATAAGAAGAAATAAGCTCAATTTTTTTAAAGATACCTCCTTGTGGTGAGACAGACAGAGCAAGACACCAACATTCACATTATTTTGGAGGACAAGCAGTACATCTTTAAATGTCTCAAACTGGATCTTGTCAGAATTATCTACTGGGTGTTAGTGATTTGACAGTTCCAGATATAAACAATCCTATAAAATATAAAAAACATATTTGTTCATCTCTGAATTTTAAAATGGAACTAAAGTAAAATTAATCAGAAAGAACCCATTTCCATGTGATAGCGACTGTTACACATCAGTCATCTGCGGCATGAGGTTCCACTCATGCATTTGTGACAGCTTAATAATGCCATTTGAAAGATCTGACCATGCCTCATCAAAAATATAGTCAAGAGAATCTCATTTGGAATTTCTACAGGAAGACAGATGTAAATATGTTTCTGGTCAAGAGCTGGGGCATAGTGCTAACTCCTACATAAAGTATTCAGGAGAGGATGGAAAGAGACAGACACACTCATCTTAAAGAGCTGAAATCTTTACCAATTCACACAAGGCTCACTGGGGGCTTCCGTGGCAATGTTTAGGTCTGCGTAGGATGTTGCTAAAAGTTTTAAGTAGTTTAAAATCCTTCATTTAACAGTGCCCTATATGTATGCTCAATTCACAGAGTAAAATTCTTACCGGATGATGCATTAAAAAGTCATACTTGTATTGTTTACTTGCAATACTGCAAGGCATATTGACAGTTGCAACTGTTTCAGGTATTTTTTGCAAGTTACAAAGATTCTTTATTGCACATGATTATTCTCTTGTAAAAACTATCTCTGAACTCGGAACATTCAGTTTCAACCACCAAGTACGTACTGCAGAGCATTAACATCAGAGCATTAACACTTTGAACCTTTTTTTTTTAAACAGCAATGAGGAAACACACAGAAATTCCAAACAGCCCGGCAGTGGGTGTTTTGATTTTATTTGATTTTAACCCAGGAGAAAAATGTATTAGTATTTTTCCATAAAAATGACCTTCAAATGAAGTCAACAGTTTTCTATAATAGTTACGAAGCATATTGTAAACTTAAGTAAGTCGACTTTTATGAATAGACTTGGCATAAAGATGCAAACTTGACTTACTGAACTTTTTTCCATGTTATACAGTAACGACAGGAACCCCTAACGCTGAGAGAGTACACAAAATGATGCACCTAAGGAGTGAATTTTTCTCACTCTTTCAGAGTGGGTGTTTTTGTTTGCAAGCTGCAACATCAGTTGTAGGAGATAAATTTTCCCTCTCGTTAGTCGGTGCACTTGAAAATTCCCACGCACGCTAGGCTACCTTAATTTTCTTATTTCCATTAGAATTTCACCAGAGAGGAACCTTCCTCCGTGACCGTCTCCTCGTATGCATCACATTATCTATCTCAACGGAAGATAGATAATGTGATGCGATCACCGGTGTGTATGTGTGTTTAATTGTTTGTGCGTGTGTGTACATCTGTAGCTACCTGCCACTCTGAGAAGTGAGGCCAGATTCAGAAGCGTTGTGGACTGTCTGTAGGCTGTGCAGCAATGGGTGATGCACTCCTCTATGAGAGACAGTCGGTTTGATCGCAGACGCACTGGGGGAAGAGAAGGGAGGGGGTGTCACACTTATTCTGCTAATTACCGCATTCAATCTGTACAAGTTGCATCTGATGATACAAATGATGATCTGGTGTAATTTATGGATACAGTTGGTAATGATGTCTGCAAAACAATAAAATCCTGTACAGTTAGTCATAGCAGAGCCCCTCTGTAATGATGTACTGGCCTTGGTTTTGGGGAGAAGTAATGACATAATAAAATATAATGGCACTCTGAGGACATAACTCCAACAAGCCTGAAATATCCGTCACATTGTTGCTAAGCTTTGTCTAACCCACACCACACCCCTGAACAAAATGTCATTCATATCATCTTGTAGTTTTTACATAATCCAGTCAACAAGATGACCAATAAATAAGAGAACATATGCTAAAATCAGCCATAGTGCTTAATTTGACTGTAATCGTATATTTTGTTTAATAAAACTCTCCATTGACTGACTGACTCTGTGGAACCTTAGGTTTCTCCTGACATTTACTTTCTCACATAACGCTAATCTTCCATGAGAGCAGGACACAGTTGGATATTTACTGTGAATAGTTTTACATTAACTAAACGGATTGCATAGCTGAAACCTTGTAGGTTTCAATTCTTTTCAGAATTTCACTTCAAGAAACAGAAACTCCAAAAGACACATTATCACATTATTTATACATTTCCGCTCAGTGGCTGAAAATGGTAAGCTTAGTGCCAGCACACACGTCTGTGCCTTGTTCACACTCTGCTGAATATCTTTATGGCTCGGTGCAACTTTGGGTGAGGCCGTGAGGAAATTCCAGAGAGAGTGGTGTGTATGAAATGTTGCCTGAGGTGCTATAGGAGGGCTGCCGGAGACAGCCTGGATGGATCTCATACGCTCAGATTCTTCCCCCTCAGATTTGTGCATGTTTACCTCGAGAGTGAGAGAACGCACAGGGACAGGGTTTTTACTTTGGTGGAAAAGAAAATAATGTGTATTTCTGTGTGTGGACAGTCTGTGTGCATACATATTTGAGTCCGTACAAAAAAAGAAGTCTGAAGGCACCACAGGCAATGTAGAGTCATGCTGCCAATCTGGCCCTGGGCAATGAAGAAAGGCTTTAGATAATAATCGCTGATGCAAAAAACACTTGACAAAAATAACAATGAAGTGGGCAGCAACAAAAATTATGTGAATAAATGGTAGGCAGCGAGGGGAGCAAGGGCAAGGAGTAGGAAAACAAAAATCTGGGGTAACAGTGATACAAAAGGAGAAGGGGAGAGAGATGGCAGATTATGGCTTCCTCTCTCATAGTGGTTTGATGCTGTCAGCTCAGTTCGATAAGGGCAAAGGGTGAAAAAAGCTGAGACCTCAGAGACAAACAGCACTTTGGTTCAGAGGTGAGGCAATGAGGGGCCAAGCTGGTTCGTTTCAGTTACACCGCTTCTTTTAACAGAGAGCCATGAAAACCTGAAAACCACTGCGTGGAAAATAGAAAATGCAGGGAAAGGAGAGAGCAAGTGAACGTGGAGGTGCATACTGATCGGTCAGGTTTACAGATGGAGCTGAAATGTTGATAAGAGTGTGTGTGTGTGTGTGTGTGTGTGTGTGTGTGTGTGTGTGTGTGTGTGTGTGTGTGTGTGTGTGTGTGTGTGTAAGAGCGAGCACATGCAGAGACACTTCAATCCTAATTATTCCATCAGGCAGATGTTGTTTTCCCAACAGCTGATCCATAAATAACCATATATTTAGAAATAGTCGTGAGAAAAATTGACATATGGACAAGGAAGGCAGATAGGTTGTGTGGCACATCGGTATACTCTGTGGAGGTCAACATCCTTGCACCATCTAGATGTCAGAACTTATTTTAGGAACAAATGAATGAAGACTTGTGGTTGAAGAGAACATTTTCTACCCTGACACTCAGGCATTTTGTTGTACCTTGAAGCGGCAGGATGTTGACACTAAAATGTTCCAGTTGACTGAGGGCGCTGATGAGGTCCAGCTCGTCCTGGATTGCTTGAGGACAGTCTGTGATCAGCTGGAGACACGCCCTGATGAAAACAACAATAAATTAAAGCAGAAGCTCAGAGTACAGAGAGTCACATAGAAGAATGAATGAAAGTTTGACGGAAACTTTAAGTACGTATTTCATAAACACGCTTATTCTGGCTAATAGGATATCAGTAACCAGTTATCTTAGCATCAAGGCTGAAACTGGGAGACGGAAAGCTATGTTTCTAGATTAATTAGTAAGTCAAATTTGATAACTTTTGTCAAGGCAAAGCTGCAGTCTACCCTTGCTAAATCAGTTATTCTAATATAACTGGTAGCTGATGTATATTTCTACGGAACAGAACGCTATAAGAGTTGTACTGATCTTCATCTGTGACAGAAAGCAAATAATCTTTAACTGATGAATATAGATTTACTTTTTATATTGCGCACTGGAGTTTTGTTTGAAAATGTAAAAAAAAAAAAAAAAAGGAGTTGCTGCACTTTTTAAAGGTACCACGATGTAAAGGGTCAGTTTTAAGAAAGTGAAGTAACAGCAACTGATTTTATTGAACAGTAGGGTGAAAATTAATTATCCTTATTTAGCTACAGCACATACGGTATTTTCAGTCATATTTTGTATTAAAAATGTGAAGTTTCAACATTGTGATCATGAACACACTGAGACCACTTTAATACATTAATTTACAAAGCAAAGACCACATTAACTGATTTCAACAGGGGAGTTTTCTCTTGAAACACAGACCATACTCATTACCACTAATAGGATTATGTAATACATAAATTTGAATATATAACAGCCCTTTGAATATGCAAGATTTTTGAGCCTGTTTTAGTTCAGAGTCTTCTTATTTTCTCGATTTTTCATCACACAATCATATAGCAAAGCCAACCTCAGCAGAGACTGAAAGGGAGGAGGAAGTAAGGAGATGAATGATTCATTTAGAAATAAATAAATCCTACAGCTTAGACGTCACTTAATAAAAGAGGAATAAACTTCTCCTTGGGATGTGTTCATAAGGAAAAAACACCAAACCCCACTTCTTCAACCCACAATGCATGAATACAGACAAATAAGAAGAAATGTATTTTAGAATCAGCAAAATAAATGCACTCCAAAACATACACCCTAAAACATGTTTGCTCACTATGGCTAATAGACTAGGATGCGTACACTCTGCATACACCTTCCCACTCTTTGGCCATGAGTGGTGTTCTCGCCAGGAAGAAGAAGTTTGTCCTGGCAAACGAGTGCAGAGTTAACAGCCATGGATGGGAGAATGAGAGACAGAAAGAGGGCATGTTGGTTATGTGCAAATGCTGTGAAGTGTCTGCAGGCACCAATGTGTGTCTGAGTGTGTGTGTGGATATCTTAGCAGAAATGGTGAGCCATTTCTTTCCAGTGAATTTGCCTTGCAGCATGGAGGTGTAAAGCAGAGGAGAACACCAGTTAACATTTGTAAATCGGTTATCATTGCAACACCAGAGCAGACAGACACCTTGCCCCTCTTTTGTCCAACCAAGCTGCAGCTCAAGAGCATACCGACATAATGACCCAGTTTTTTACTCTTTTAATTTGTTTGTCATTTCCACTGCAGCTCTCTTCAACTCACACAGGGTCTTTATGACAAGGACTGACAGAGTAAATCACCCATGCTTGTTGCATACTTCTCTTGATAATAAATCAATGCTGTTGAAATGCAGAAGCCTTTGCCAACAGAAAAAGACACAGTGATCCCACTCTATTTATTGGTGGGGTGTAACAGTGAAATTGTGGTGGGGGAAAGCTGTCAAAGAAAGAGCATGTAACTATATATTTTTGAAATATGACTGTAATCATTGCACAATTACTGCATTACATCTGATCTCTTCTGGTCGAATAGAATAGAATAGAATAGAATAGAATAGAATAGAATAGAATAGAATAGAATAGAATAGAATGCCTATTCTAAATGGTTTAGTGGCTGCCTTGAATTGTGTTTTGAGTGCTTTACGATGTACTGTATGTAGTAAATTTTGATTTACTTCTGCACCAAGTATTACCAATATACAGTATTTCCTTTAGAGCCACAAATAGCACTTCCTCTCTGATACCCAAGATGGATCATAAACCAGTCAACTAACCAAAACCAGTCTTCATGTGTTTATTACTGTAAAATACTCCATTGTGGCCTGCTGTTTGATACAAGACTGGTAGTGTACACTGGATTTTCAGAGTATTTCTTTTAACCAAAACAATTAACTAAAATAATTAACTGAAAGGTGCTTTTAAAAAGCTCTATAAGGGTACGGAGAAACTTAGTGTTTGGGGGTCGTTTTCATGGTTCAAAATATCTAGCTCTGATTTTTACAGTCCTGTTGTGTTTGCACTTCTATTCTGCCTATTGTATCCATGTGTGTCTTTCCTCTGTCTTTTGAGTGTTGGATGTTGTATCGCTCCAGTTGTTGGTCTACTTTCCCATCAAATTTTAAAAAGCACAAATTTATCCTTTCAAAAATTCAAAGCTGTTGCCACTGATCATAGCCATTAGCACATAGCGCTTCCTATGTAGCACGTGTGTGTTTTGGGCATTTAGTACAAAGAAAAGAAACGTGTATTTGTGGTTATTTTTAATAAAAGCTGGCAGCCAGTCTGAACGGACTATTAATTTCACAGTGACTGGCAATTGCTCACGCTACCTTCTGTCTGATATTTTGAATCTGCATGCACACAGATGAATGGGTACACACCACACAGTGCGAATGTTACAATGAATGATGTTGTCCAAGCAGGTGGGGTGGGGGAGGTGGGGGTATCTGTATTAGTTGCTATAAATGAATGACGACCCAATTACTGTCCCACTTCCCTACTAGGAACAGACGGTAAGGTTAGATATGTACTGGCTCCCCTCTGAGAATGTAGTCAGAAACACACACACACACGCACACACACACACACACACACACACACACACAAACACACACACACTCCTACATCCTCAGTATAAACTTCATGTGAGGAAATGAAAGCTACCGCCAATATATTTTGGCTGGTCAGTCATACATCCACCGACAGAAATAAATGGAGTTTCTCAAACATCAACAACAAGGAAGGTCAACATCTCAGACAGTGTACAGACATTTGTACATGCTAACGCAGAAAACCAGTGAAGTACTTCTCATTTTTCCTCATCACCTGGCCAGGCTCATGCAGGAGTCCGTCAGTGTGGTGGATGAGTTGAAGTACTCCCTCGAAGCCGCCAATACCAATTCCACACTGTTGTCATAGGCCACCTTCTGAGCATAGCTTTTACCCCGGAAAGTCAAGCTGACAGGAACATCCTGGCTAACCTGGAAACATAAAATTTCAAAGAAGACTGAGGCATTAGAATCCATTATTTTGCAGTTAAACAATTGGAAACCCCAATGGGATGCATGTGTGATTCAAAGGCAGTGTTTCAAGTGATATTTAATATACCTTGGAGCAGTGCATGAGCTGCCCAGCCAGGCGTATGTTTTCCAAACGGCTGGAACACAGCAGGGATTCCACAAAGACCTAGAGAAGTTAGAGCGAGAAAAAAAAATACAACAGCAGAGAGCCTTGACTGAGTTGAAGTCCAAACATTAATGAACTGTCTTGTAGAACTCGTCTCTGTCAATTAAATGTAATATGAAATTTGCTTCAATGTGCCACTCTGGGTGCAAATATGGCACTAAGACACTTTGCCATTTTCAGGTGGAAGTTTGTTTGATATATTGTTAGATAAAAATTATTTCATATAACATGTCATTTTCTGTATACCTGGTGGCAGGTCTCTGGCTTTAGACAGGTGTAGACGTTCTGTTGCATGTCAAGCAGGTCCTGCAGTAGACCTCTCCACACTGTCTCTTTCACTGGAGGGTTTCTGGACATAAATAAATTTAGTTAATGACATCTATTTGTTCTTGGCGTCCATGTCCGCGCATGTCAGTATTTCTCTATGTCCGTACTTGCGGCCGGTGTGACGGCATAGTTTCACCATTAGCTGGTGGGCTTCTTCTTCACTGTTCTGGCTGTTCTTCACATATGAAATGGGCTTCTGTAGGCCGTGTTTCTCCAAAACCTCTGCCACACTTTTGTGAACAAAATAGAGAAAAAAAACAACAACACTCATAATCATGCAAAGAACATACACACACACACAAAAAAAACCAAAAGATACATTTTAAATTCACATGAATCATCTCGGGATGATTGGCAGCACAGAAGTATCATAGCAGGAATTGCCAAAGAACAAACAGAGGTTTAAAAAAGAACCCAAAAGAGGATATGGAGGAGAAATGCAGAGGATGTGTACGCTCTAAGCTGTTCATTATTTTGGCAGCAGAAAGTCATTTGCGAGCCACAGCGCAGGCGGAGAGAGTGTAGAGCGAGACTGAAGAGCAACATGATAAACTGCAGCCCAATGAGACAGCACCTCTTTGTAAGCGTGTTTGTGTGTGTCTGGGAGCATGTGGATGCTGGCAGTCTTGTATGACTGGGGGAGAGAGTGCGGTAAGTGTGTGTCTGTGTGTGTATTGGTGTGAGATTATGGCACCCCCAGTCTCAACAGGGTCGTGCTGCTACAGATGTTCACTCTCTGCTGTAACTCATTACCATAGTAAACAGGTGCCTGTGTGTGTGACCGTGTGGCTGTGTGTGTGTGCGACTGTGAACCAAGACAGACAACATATTTATAATCCTGCATGTGTGTTCCTTTTTGCGTGTGACTGTCTGCATGTTCCTTGTGCACACATTAATGTGCCAGTAGGTGGTGGTGGCAGAGGCTGGAAACAGCTTTTATTCTTCACATCTCATACCTGATTCATCTCGTAGCATTGTGTGTATGTGTGTGAATTGCAGTTCAGCACAAAGCATACATGAACACAGTTCCCAGACTCCCCCAGGGTGTGTTTGTGCATGGTTGTGTGTGTCTGCATGTAAATATGGATATTTGTCTGTAAAGGCCAAGACTAAGCTCTGTCACAGGCTTTCCTGTTGCTGCTTCTTCCTTCGCATCATCATCTACATTTGAGTTCCCTCCAGGCTCCCGCCCTCCCTCTGCCTTCATCCTTATCCTACATCCCTTCTTCCTCCTCATGGCTTCTCCTTATTCGGAAGTTCACCCTGAGGGGAGGGGTGGAGGAGAGAGAGCAAGTGTGTGTGTGTGTGTGTGTGAGAAAGGGAGAGAGAGAGAGAGAGAGAGCGAGAGCGAGAGCGAGAGCGAGAGCGAGAGCGAGAGCGAGAGAGAGAGAGAGAGAGAGAGAGATGTAGGTGGTTTTAACCTATTACACAGAAAACGCCTGAGGATGTTTGACAACCATGGGACCGGCAGCACTTCTTTGATATTGAGCGTGTGCGTGTTGACTGCATATCCATGTCTCCTCTGCCGCTTGGTGCTTTCCATCAGGTCCATAATGGGGGAGGGAAGTAAGGAGCATTGCTACAAAGTCAACAGTTCCCAAACATTTCAGCGCTAATCATTAATCTGACAGGCTGATCTCTTCAGAAGTTTTCATGCCCTGATAACTGGAGAAGCAAAAATGGACGAAAGGATGGACTGAATACGTGTTTTGTTCAAATCCAAAAATTTTTCAAAATGTTGGATAAAAATGGAAAGAACAGCAAATTCTCGGTCCAGCACGTCTGGCTGAGCTGGGAAAACAGGACAAGATAGAGGAGAAAGGGGGAAGACAGTTGAAAGATGGTGTTGGGTTTACGTACCTGAGATGCTTCTCCAGTTTGTCAACCTGATCGTGGAGCGAAGCAGTGGCGTCTGTGTCTGGCCTGTTGGATGATAAACCACATGCTATTTTAAGTTCATGTCATCAAAGGAGAGAAAAAAAACCATCAACCAGGAAATTCTTGTGCATGATAAAAGATGTGCACAGCACACAGGTTCCTTTCACTGTGCATTTACTCAAGTACAGTACGTATCTGTGGGTGCATGCGTGAGCCAAACACTGAGAGGTTCTACAGATTTCGTACTAAAAATAAAATCCCATGACGCTCTGCTTGAAGCAAAGGATTCAGGGTCAAGCTGGCCTGTCCGGCAGGAGTGTGTTCATGCAGGAGAATATAAGCGATTGTAGTTGCATTTTTTCCCTGTGAACGTATCATTTCTCTGTTATTTTATAAGCTTTTTTTGAGATATTTTATTTTGCTTTCATCTCACCTGGTGCTCTCCCATCATTTTAATACCCTGCTTTCCCTTATTCTTTAATAATCTCCTGTTAATTTCTCAACAATCAACTCTTTAAGGGTTAAGGCACATTATACTCTTCTTAAAGGAGATTTAGACCAAATTAAACCATCTCAACTTCCAACTCATGGTTTCCCAAAGTTTGCAGTTTTGTAATATTTTATGCAAGGGTGGCAATTTTGGAGCTCAACAAGTCAGACAAATCACTCGTAGCAGAAATGTTAAGTTGGGGGCATTACATTTATACTGTATATAATTGTGATTTGCAGCACTGCTCATCCAAGCATTACAGGAAAGTATCTGTCTGTCAAAGTGAAATGCTTCACAATAAATGCTGACTTATCTACTGATTTAGAAACAGACACTCATGAGTAACAACAACATGGTCGTATTTAAAATAACTCATTGGTGAACTGTAAGAACACTGAATATTTCATTTCCTGTGTTGAAATGAGGGCTGATCAGCTGAAATTAAAAGTCAGCTGTGTCTGAAACTGCATAAGGTTTCATGCATTGAATCTTATCTCTGAAAACAGTCCACCACATGTTCTCCTATGCTCATTTGTCTCTTTTTCAGCATTTGCCCCCTAGAAAATCTACATATCTGAACACTTTAAAACAACATGAGGGAAGACAGGATTATTCTACAATGTTCTACCAAGCAATTTTAAACCAAAACAAATTAAGTTTTGTACCTTTGCCAACAGTTTCATCATGTATTTTAAAAAAATATTTTCAAAGTAGTTCTGTTGAAAACTTTTGAGATTAGTCTACTAAGACAGTTGACATTGTTTCTGGAAAGATGCGAAACACTGCCGGGGTAACAATGAATGTCTTTGATGGACACCTCTAAGACTGAACAAATAAGACTCTTCTCAAAAGTTAGATTTAAAAAAAAATAAAGCTGAAACTTTATTTCCAGACACAAAAGGAAATTCCCAAGGAGCGTAGGATGTTGGAATACATTGTTAAATTGCTCGAGGTAGTAACGTGACAACTTTATTTGGAATGTTAAAATGGCTAAATTTGAATTTGTTGAAATAAACCAAATTCGTTATATTTATCACCATTTTTTTTTTAACGACTGAGACATGAAGACCTGAAAATGGTGGAAAATCCAAAATTCCGTGTTCTCTGATTTTTTGTAGCAGCATATTGGGCTCGACATGTTCAAATTTAAAATTCTAAAGTCCCTGGACTTAGGCATCACCCTTCTGGCTGATTTGGCTCATCGTTCTAGGCAAAACACCTGCATATCATTTCTAATTTTTGGCCAAACTTTCATCCGTCTAGTTCATGATGGAACAGAAAAATAACGCACTCACACAAACGCAGAAGGAATCTCACCTATTTGGATTAGAACCAGAATAGCAGAATAGAAAAGCATCAATTGGATGCGGTCTCCCTAGATATACCGTATAATGTGGTGGTAATATAAAACGTAATGATGTTGTTCAATCATAGCATATATAAATATCTACTCCTATTTAGTCCTACCACGGAGCTAACCTGCTGTTAACAGTTAACATTAGCATTGCTTGCTGCTCCTCAGTCATAACTTGATAAGAAACTTGTTGCCGATGGCTACCAGACACCAGCTCTTACAAAAACAAAGAAAACACAATTTTTTGTTTAAGGTGAAATAACACTGGAGATATTAACATTAGCTTGATGGAGCATCATCACCTCCAAAAACAAGACTGCCTAACAACCATCTTGTTTTGTTACTGGAATGAAAAAGAAGAATGTGAGTCTGCTTACAAAAGAGCAACACAGCTATAGTAATTCCTTAATGTTCCACTGCAATTTTCATAGAAAAGAAAAAGAAGGCCAACTTTAGTTGCCTCCATTTAACTAGTAACAGTATAGAAAACAATATGTATACTGCTGCCACACGGCACCATTATATCTCGTTGCAGCACAGTTACATCCTGCTGTGAGTGTGTAGCAGGAATGTGTACGATCTCCCTGGCATAAGCAGAGTGAGTCAGTCGAAAAGGGCAAAATAAATCACTGTTGAAACCACTGATCTTTCATTAAAGCAAACTCACATACACTGTAGATAGAAGGTGTAGTAATTCAATTAAGACGCACATACGAAGGCTAATCCAGCAGATTTTAATTTGATTCATTCCAACTATTCAGACGCTCTGCAGGTCCGTTTAATCAACACTCTACCCTTTACTTCACCTGTATTTTTCCTCTCACTCTTTTATCATCAGTTACCTACTTACGCAGCCTCTTGGGGACAGGCACTCTTTCCACATGAAACACAATTTGCCACAGAAGAGGTGTTAGAGGGGCAGAGACAGCGATGGCAGGAGGTAGAAAATACTGTACAAACAGTAGCGTGGTTTACTGATGGCTCCTTGGAGTCCAAGTTAAGCATGAAGCACAGAGAGAATGAGGGGAATAAAGAAAGGTGTGAAGAGAAGGAAGCAGAAACAGAGGTGGTAGTTAGGATAATTGATAGGTCCTCAGAGAGAAGTGGAAAGGTGAAAGAAAAGGGAGAGGTGAGAGGGTTGGAACAGATTCCTACAGTTGGGGCAATGATGGACAACGTTAGCATCTTAACATGTTTTAATCTAATTTTAGTCTGATTTTGAGATGGGTGTTAACATGAACAGTTCTTTGAAAAAATTGTATGCATGCTTTTTTTGCGGTCGGGACAGACGCACTGAACAAAGCTGTCTGATTCAAGTATCATGTTTACAGCCAGTGGCTATTTGTAACACTCATTGCCTGAAATGCTTTTACATAACAAAAAGAATAGAAGGGAGTGTGTGTTTGTTTGTCTGACCCATAGCCCCGCTGTGGCAGACACTCCAGGATGTCGTAACAGAGGCTGAGTTGGTCATCTCTCTCACAACTGTAGATACACTCCAGAGCAACCCCCATCAGCTGGGCCGGGTCCCCGATGATCTTCTGTGGGCACTACAGGAGATGAGAGTGTGTGTGAGTGCGTACAATGAAAGCAAAGCAGCAGATTTTCTTCTCTTTAAGCGTTTGCACACATTCTGCACATATTTCCTAATAGTCAGGAGACATGTCCTAGGTTATGACCTGATGGGATCATAAATACAACATTTAGAGCTCAGAGATGTGACACTGACCATGACATGACACAGATGGAAAGAGGCAGTGTGTGTGTGTGTGTGTGTGTGTGTGTGTGTGTGTGTGTGTGTGTGTGTGTGTGTGTGTGTGTGTGTGTGTGTGTGTGTGTGTGTGTGTGTGTGTGTGTGTGTGTGTGTTATAGCTGCCCAATTCCTGTGATACACACATCAGGCTTGGAGTGCTGGAAGATGATGAGGGGCAGGGTGAGGTCTCGCTGGGCCAGGTTGACAGCGTATTGTCTGAGCAGAGTTTCCGCAGCACCTTCCTCTTGTCCTTCACATCGGTGAAGGAAAGGCACCATCCACTGGAAGGCATCTTTAACGTAGCGCTCAGTGCTGGACTGGTGACAGAAACACAATTACTGTAAGACATGAATATAAAGCAGTGCCTTTCACGCCTACTGTAGGTCAATGATCATGCTCTTCTGGTCTAAGGTCATGGTTGCCATGACCAGTGATTTATTCCTATGCTTCTTCATCTCCTTGGTGCAGTAATGATGTAGAGAATTATCATGTAATACATTAGCTGACAATGAAGTGTTACACTGCTTGCATATGAAGTATCCCCTAAGAGCGAAAGAAAGGTATACAACACCAGAGGTTTGCTTTGAAAAGGTTAAGAGCCAAGTCTCGCATATCAAACACAAGTGCTGAGCAATTTGGATGATTGTTCAACACATACAGTGTTGCAACAGGTCATGGTAGAAGGTACTGGGTCTAAAACTTAGTGATGGAATAGTACATGTATGCAAACAGGACATGAGAATCAATTTTAATGAAAATGTGTCATGAAATTATACCTGAAACTTAACTACAACAGCGATAGCGTTTAGTTTGTGTTGTGCCATCATTCTGCTGCTGCATGACTTTGCCCCCACCTTGAGACAGCTCTGACTGGGATTATACAGATTGAGAGGAGTGATACAAAAATTTAGGTCAATAAATATTAAGTCAGAAAGTAAATACAGACTTGAATGCCCACACGCAAATATTTTACTTTGTTGTGTCTCAGATAAAGGGAAACATCAGACATATGCAAAGAGGGCCATTTTATCTCTGCGAGTTCAGTAAATATTCACAGACAGACAGACACATGCACAGACGCACATTCGTGCATGTGCACACATGCACACACGCACACACCCTAACTCCCAGAGGGTGTAACAGTCCAAGCAGCATGTGTTAGTGCAGTCAACAACATTTTCTGGCTGCCAGCCTGTATGGCAGATCTGACTGGGGGTTGAGGTAACATGGAGCTGGCAGTTATTAGCTACAATTTAAAGACAGCTCATATTATGTAGTCCAAAGGGAGTCATACTGTAGTACCTTCTACAGTCTACCTTTCATGGCTTCCCTCTGTAAAACATCAGGGGTTTCAGAAATTTCAAGTTTTACAGAGAAACTGCAAAAGAAACAGTTTCACTGTTATCTCTTTTCTTACTTTTTTTTCTTTTCCAGATATTCATTCAATGTTTTTTTGTTATGACATGCTCCTTTTTGTTAACATGGAGAATGAATGAATGAATGAATGAATGAACTTTAGTGCAAAAAGAAAGTTCCATTAAGAATGTGAAATAGGAAAAATACAAAAAACATTCCACTTACATTTTTCATCAGTAGGTGAAGCTTGTCAATGTCACGCAGTTGCTGTAAATCTTCAAGTGTCAGACTCAAATCACAGGATGTCTCATACACGAGTGTTTCCATGGTGACCAAGTCATCACATAGGAGTTGCAGCCCTGGGATCTCCCGCTCTTTCCCCAAACGCACCAGGGATAGAGCACAGTCCACCTGATGGCCGTGAAAGAGTTCCAGTGAGAAGAGAAACCCAAAACAAAAAGCACTCAAACAGTCAGCATCACTTCTAGAAGCCAACATTGTATTTTCCTGTTAGTCTATTCAGTTTCCAGATTTTTATACAGTAATCCCTCGCATATTCCCTTCACAGTGTATCTTGAAGTAGGTAGTCACGTGATACCGTACGCACATTCTACTGGCTGACAGCATCCGAAAGTGCGTTGCGTTACAAGACTCATGGAGTGTAGCGCACTTCCAACGCTTCAAATGATCTACTGTATAACAGTGTGGGAAAAGGTAATACAGATAGAAGGTGGTTTGATATCAATATAGGGAGGGTTCATAAATGTTTAAATTACCAAAAAATAATAAAATAAATAGTTTGTTGCTGTATCGCAGAATCTTGTTATTTGCGGGTGGTCCTGGAACGTATTAACCGTGAGTAACGAGGGATAACTGTATACCATGGTGTTAGGTGTGGTTTGTATACTTTACCATTTTGCTGAAATAGAAATAGTCACAGTATTTTGTTGCAGACAATTTTTTACACACATAATAGTGATGGAAATACATTCAGTCAATAGTGAGGTGGAAACAGACCCCATTATTTTGAGACAAAATCATTCTCCTGAAACCATTTTCCAGCAAAATTCTATATCATGCGCTTTGAAAGGAGCAGATGACATGTGATCTAAACTAACAGGCAGGACATGAATTCACATATGAAAATGCTTGCAAGTTCCTCCGAGAGTTGTCGTAGCATTTAATATTGAGGCAAAATTTGCTGGTGCGGGAGGAAAATTTAAGGGATAAAGTCAGGAGCCTTCAGTAACGATGGAACATAATTTCCTGTGCCTGGGTTCTTGGAAATCTATCTGGCATCTCGAGAGATATTTCACTGGATTTGTGACAAGTTTGAACTGCTTCCAGATTAAAGGTTAGATTCATCCTCCATGAATTTCTGTCCCAAATTTCACTGCATATACTTAAGATTTTCTTTTCCATGTTGGACCAAAGTGTTGCACTAGCCATTGTAATAACCTCATGCTCATAGCTGATACCAATAAGATGACCACTAATTTCACATAATCATATTTCAGAAAGGACTTCAAAACCAATAATCACTAAGAATGATTTAGAGTTCCATTTCTTTGAACACATAGGTGGTGCTATAAGCTGTATAACTTTTTGGGGCTCTGTCTTTCATTTTAAGTAAAGCAGTGGAATGACGGGCAAAGTGTAGTTTTCAAGCTTGGCACACATTTGGCTTAAGGAGAAAATACCCCCCCCCCCCCATCTGTGTCTCCAATGGCCTCGCTGGTCTTAAATGAGGGGTGGTCAGGTGAACAGCAAACACACCGCTATCTTGAAGGAGCAGAAAGTGATTGCTAGATTTAAAAAATGCTGATCTAATGGATTATGGCGTCCTTGTTCCCGCTGTTTAAATGACATGGCATTCAGAATGTAAGATGTGTCTACATAGGTGGCTTCACACCTGTGTACACTCTGCTTGTTACCCACTAGTGATGCATATCATCCATATTTAATCCACCCTCCACCCATTCAAATAATTCATAGACATTGAAGTCGACTGGTGGCTCAGGATTTTTGTAAAGACAGCTGCGTTTTCCAAACAATTTCACTGGATGGACCTCATGAGTGAGCCGATAAGCATTCATATAAATTTCAAATTATCAGACCAACAATTAACCTGTACAATTAGTACTGTACATTCTCATATAACTACATTATTGAGTCCTGAGCTTTTTATCTTTCCGACTTTGTTACAGTCCAGTTAACCCCGACAAATTACATTCGAGGGATGATTTAAAAAGGCCTCTTACAGAAAAGCCCTGTGTGACTGAACGCTTAGGTCACTGAACGCAGAAGTGAATTGAAATAATATGAAAATCAAAGTGAAAGAAAATAATGGCCATCAGTCACTACTAATATTCAATCAGCAGTTTTTGGACAATAAACCGGAGAAGATTCAGTCTTCCTGCTACTTTGATGGATAAAATTCTATCCCACAGAGCAACCAATCAATATCAGACCACCTATATGCTGGCAGCATGCCACGCCAATCGATGGTCAGGCACCTGTGGATGCTGGCCAATCAATAGCAGATGCTGTTGGGTCCTGTAGTGATGATTATTTTCTGTCCACCTTTCAAAGAAGGTCCTTCAGCACAACCGTCAGCACAGCATATCACACACACACACACACACACACACACACACACACACACACACACACACACACACACACAAACACACACACACACACACAAACACACACAAACACACACACACACACACACACACACACACACACACAGAGTCCAGAATCTCATCTACAACTTTTCTCAATGTCTTTTATGCCGGGTAAATAATTGCTTGCCTTCATTTATTAAATGCACACACGCATCCAGAAAAAGCCCAAATCACGCTGAGTCAGAGCAATTAGAAACAAGAAAGAGAAGTTTATTGATCTAAGTGTGGGTAAAGATCCTCCCTGTTCACTCCTCCCCTAACACGCTCCCTTCCCCTGCTCCCAAGAGATAGATCCCTCACCTAATCAGACAATTCACATATTAAAATTTGACTTTTTAATTATAGCCTCCCCTTCATGCCCTCCTGTGCTCTGTGACACGGCCTGTATCCCACATCTCTCTGTCTCCCTCTCTGTTTCATAAATCCTGGTAGATTTCAACAAGTCCTCCATTTAATTCTCCTTAATTCTTAAAACTCAATTTGATCCTTCTTTGTCTCTTCTCTCTGTCCTATCTCAGCCCTTTCTTTCCTTTAAATTTCATTTTCACATTTTCGCTACAACTCCAGCTGAATATTTTTTTTATCCTTTTTGTTCTCTGCCCACCCCTTACATGAAAGCTGCATAAGTCACTGTGATTGGCCTCCATTTGAACTCCCCCAGTCTGGTCCTTCGCCTTCTCTTTATAACACCCCCTCACTTAAACTTATTCTGTGGTAAACAGTATTTGAAACAACATTTGCTTTTAGCATTTGTTATCTTTGCCATTTTGCTGCCTTATAACCGACAGGTCTTTACAAGAGACTGACTTGCCGTTTTACCTCAACAGTTCATCTTCCTCATCTCTTCACCTTCTGTTTTTGTAATACACTCTAACCTAATGAGGGATTCTGCATTGACTGCGCATTTACCTCCTATTATCCTTCCTTGTGGTTGCACGTCTATTCTCTGCTTTTCTGAACCTCTCTCTAAGTCATCTTGTCAATCTTCCCATTCAGCACCTCATTTCCTGCAGCTCTGTGACTGGCTTTAAGCACTTCAGCTTCCTCTGATGTGCCTCCTTTGAATCAAACCCCATTTTCCTCCATTAAAACACTCTCCCAAGCATAAACACGGCCAAATGAGGTATGGGAGGAGGCTGCAAATGAGAGAGAACAAATGAGACGAAAAAGTAAAAACAGGGCAAACAAGCTCCTGTTCCTGTGTCACTCTGATGCGTTTTTGTGAATGTGAATGGAAAAAAAAAAAAAAAATGTTAAGAAGCAAGAGAGTTATGGACAATCCCAATGGGCTTCTTCAGTAATGTGTAAAAGAGCAAAGGGTAGATGAAGTCAAATTAAACAGAAACAAGAGAGAAAATGAAAGAGTAATGGTGAAAACTCCAAGACACTAACAAAGGTTTCTTTTATTACACACACACTGAGGTCACTCAATCTCACTTTCTTTCTCTCTAGAGGATGATGAAAGGAATGATTCTGCGGTTGTCTTCAAAAATGAACAATGGACCACCAAATCACTTCTCCTCCATCCTCCTTACTTCCAGTGAAAGGGATAAAATTGAGAAATGAAGAGAAAAGATATGACTGCACCCTAGTTAGTCCTTTCACAAAGACAAAGAGCGTTTTTTGACGGCCTTGATCCATCACTGTGACGGAGGTAGAGGGGACAGAGCTGTGGTGTGGACGTTGTAGGTGGAGAAAGTGGGCAGCTCTACCAGTTACATCCCGTTACTTCTCTAAACAAGTCCAATCAAGTCCTATTTTTCAGTTACAGCAACAGAGCACAAATAACAAAAGCTCAGGTTACTCTTCATTAGAGGTTCATATGGCAAACAGGACAATGTCCGTCACAGATGAGATGAAAGTGACCTTTATTGATGCAAGCTGACAACGTTGCATCAAAAGTCTGAGTCCTAGCTCTTCACTACTGTATATCCTTCCCACATTAAAAGAAACTGTAACAGCAATTATATCTTCAATTGCCAAATGTTCATTAATCTGATTCTGTTCTGCTAGATGTTGCAACATTGGAAATAATAAATATTGTGTTTGACATTTACAGATGTTTTCACCGATTTGAACAAGGAATGGGTAAACTAATTTGAAAGGTGAAAGTGACAAAAATTGTAGAAATTTTTAAAAACCATCTGAAGTAAAACAAATTTAAGTATCTCCATCGTGAGGGATGTCAGCTGTCTGATGCTTGAAAACGTGCAGTAAACCAAGTGTTCATACCTGTCTGGAGCAGGAGTCAATATCCTTTGCCCTGCTTTGGTACCAGTCAGTTAGCATCTCAATGGAGGGCGTGGCTGAACGGAACCTCAGCAGCTCTGGAGCCTCCTCATACAGGAAGCTGTCATCATCAAATAAGTTCTGGTCCAGCATCGCTCTGAGGACAACATGGACAGGGAACAGAGAGCATTTCATTCATTTAATTTCTGCCCCAGTTTCCACAGGGAAATCATCAAATCAGCCAATACTCTATATTTTCTTTTAATAAACAAAGCAAAGAAGAGGAGTATTGATTTTTGCAAAAGATCTATTAAAAACACAGCAATGGCACACACCACAGCACACACTTTGTCATTGCCATGAACATGGACACAGTTCATCGTCATTACCTTCCACACTTATTGTCCTTCAGCTGCAGCGCAGTAAATGTGTTATTATCCAACAGTTTCAGATAATAAAAATGAAGGTAATACTATGTTCATGGTCCATTATTTAGGACTTAAGTGTTCAATGGCAATCAGTCAGCTTGAGCGATGTGGAACAGATCAAAACAGTGATGATTGTAGTCCCTCTGTGAGATTTGTTTAGAGTAAGGAAATTTTAGCACTTTGGTGTTTCTTTATAATATGGAGTATACTGTATAGGGTTACTACAAACCGCTGCCTTCAGCCGGCATTCCCTTGTCAAGCATACTTATCAAGACACCTGATTTTATGACTTCACACCAAGGAATAAAAAAACAACAACTCCAAAATGTAAATTTTTTTTTTTTTTAATTTTTTTTTTTTTTAAATTTTATATACTGGTTTGATCCCCGAAGGGAAATTAAGAAGCACACTCTAGCTACTGATTACAAACGCATGCATACATATTTGTGAGTACAGGCCCCTGTATCACACACACACACAAAGGGGCCTGTAGGCATGCAGGGGAGGTAGAGTGGCAGGCAGCTCCTTCTTGGTGCGCCTCAAATGAGCAATTTGTAAAGGGGACGGCACCTTGCTCAAGGGTGCCTCGGCAGTGCTCCGGAGATGAGCTGACACCTCCCACTGTCAGCTCACCTCTGGGTATTTTTTTGGGGGGGCGGGAGCGGGAATCGAACCGCCGATCTTAAATCATAGGACGACCCGCTCTACCGCCCGCTTTACCACTGAGCCACTGCCGCCCAAATTATGCTCGTCTTCTCACACTATCAGGCAAATCGCACGAAATATCAGCAAAAGAAGAACTGCCATTTGTTTGTGTCTATACAGAATTTAGTAAATAGGATGCCATGTTTTGTTTCAGATGATGATACCAGCAGAGGAATTTCAGCAGTGTGAGAGGCTTTGCACTCAGGAATTGGAGAGACATTACTAAATCTCAGTTACACAATGGAGTGTATAAAGTTATGTCAATGGCTTAGTTTCAAAGGATTGCCATTTACCTGCAATCCTCAGCCTCGCACCAGTCCAACTCCCTGTGTCTTTGCTCATCCCAAGGTATTAACAGCAACTCACCTCTGTCATCCAAACTGTGGGGAGGAGAAAAGGGCAAATAAGAAAGGAGAGAATGGCGCAAAGGCATAGAAAAAGATAAAGAAGAGGGGGAGAGTCAACACAAAAATTAGTTGAAGAAAATTTTTACAAAGACCTGATTTAGCAAAAGGCACGTTCAAGAACAAATATTAGAATGAAGAATAACAACTGGGAGTCAAAAATTACACTCTACACTCACCTATGATTGCATGCGATAAATCTGCAAAGACATTTACTCTTTCAGATGAGACGTGTCATAAATTACAGAAGTGAACCACAGCAGCAAATGAGAACTGGGAAATGCAGCGAATAATAAGGGAAGTATAGATGCCGAAAAACCAAAGCACGACAATAAACAAGTCAAAAAAACGTAGAAAAGAGTCAGTGTCGTGCCTCGGTTGTAAATAGCGAGGACTTTTATTTTCTAAATGCCATGTTGATACTACGCTTTAGTTCTCCCTGGTCTCCTTGAGCGTGACAGGTCTGAGGAAGATAAATAGAGAACACACAAGAAAAGAAACCAAAGTGATGAATGACTTCGTAACCTGGCATGTCGGCTCTGACAAAACTCAGACGTTTGTGTGTACAATCACAGAAGTATATGAATGCATGCACACATGCCGAGACAAAGGGATGAACAGAGGTTGCTCTTATCTCTTCGTCTAGAATTAATGCATCTCTTCTTGTTATCTATTTGTCTGTAGACAGAAATATATGTACCTCGGCTGTAAAATTCAAGGAGATACAGCAGGATACAAATCATCTGTACCTCTGTTGCAGTTAAAAGCAGAGTGTGAGACACGCCACGGTGGTTTTTTAACACAGCCGTAAATTCTATCCAATCACAAAATACATAAGAAGTGTACAAGCAGGGGAATGTGTTTTATGTCAGCACACAAAAGAAGGAAGATTTCTTTTTACCAACACTCCAGCACAAGTTCATCCATCACAATTTGAATTTTAACACATAGATGAGATCCAGAAGTTTTTATCCCTCCATTCCTGGTTTCCAGTCTTTCCTCATTAAAGCGTCAGGTTAGAGAGTGAAGAGCAAATATTAGTGGAAAAGCTCGGATATCGATGGTAGGATTGAATTATTCCACACTCGCTCTCCTAATGTATTTTGAATCAGTTGCAGAGGCAGGGAAGCGGCATAGGAGGAAAATGGAGATGCAAAGGTCAATTGGCCTTTTAGTTTATTTTTCTACTGACACTATGCCTATTCTGCATTTTCCCACGTCTCGTGGTTCCCTTGCAGATCTAATTGAAATTACACAGGAATATTTTCCCTATCCAGTGAAGCAAAACTTCAGTATATAGCCAGAGCGAACCAAACAGATGGCTTGCGTCGAGTCCTTCTGCTGCAGTGTCGGAGCAAGTGCTGTTGGGAGGAGCAGTTGGTGTTCACAGGCTGGGGAAAATAGGAAACTGCCCCACAGCGGTAGAACCATGATGGATGCTCACTGCAGAGCCACAGCTGCCTGACCTCCATACAAACTCAGACAAGGCTAATAAAGGGGACAGTGGTGGTTTGTGGGTGGAAGGTTTTTTGTACATCAGGACCCCAGAGGTATTTGTCCTGCATGAGGTGTATGTGGAACAAAAATGCTAACTCAGAAAATGAAGGAATAATCAAAAACAGAGGAGGGAGCAGAGCAAAATGACAAAGCAAGTCAGAAGAAACAAAAAGCTGCACTTATCCCTAAATTCAGTCAGTCACTGTCATCAGTGGGTGGAGATGGGGGTAAAGAATCACTTCTTCTGCTTACGAACACCCTTTCATCAGCCCTTCTAGCCAACTTCCCCCTTGAGTGTTACTCCAGTGCCAAAGCAGAAACCGTATGCTGAACGAGAAAATATGTAGGTGGGCAGCTGCAGTCGCTGCAGCTATTACTGTATCATTTTTGAAATGTCCTCCTGCAAATTTGAAAGCAGCAATTAAGCATCTCTCATTATATTTCTTGGCTGTCTTTATCAGTACCAACCCTTAAGCTGTGACTGTGCTCATGCTATCATGTAACATGACAGTAAATTTGTGCATGTGTTCCCTGACTCCTGACGTCTGATAACGATGACACGGAAACTAAAAAGACGTGAGATTGCAGTTTTAGGTGCATTTAATTTACAAGGTACTGAGATGTGTGACTGCCAAAGTGTTGAATACATTTGAGAATAACAAAGAGTGCATTTCTATCAGTTAATGCATGTGTGTTTACAAGTGTTTCTGTGCTTCACAAAGTCAAATGCGGAAAAACGGTAATTTAAAAGTCATAGTATAGGCCACTATTTTTTCCAGCGTGGGTACATTTCTAAGCCTTTAAGCTGCCATCTCTCTCAGCTCAGTTAACACGAGGGCAGCACTTAACATCTGCTCTAACCTTCAGTGACTGGACTCCAGTACCAACCAGCACTGGTTTAATTTACATTATAGTATGACGTGTATCTCACCAGGCTTCAGGCAGCAGTACGGTGTACTCATGTGGAGAAGTGGTTTCTGGGAAGTTGTGAAGGATGGCTAGCCGATGCTGGAGGAGTTCTTCTCCATGATACGTGAAGAGAATGTCCAGCGCCTGCACATTACTCTCCTGCAGGCAAACAGATGTATTATCAAACAGCTGAAAACTTTTACTGAATCGATTTGAGATTCTACAAAGAAACAGCACATTATGAAGATAAATGAAACTTAATCTAAATCAAATTATGTGACACCAAAGCAGCAAATATTAATAGAATATATTGGAAAGGGAATAGAAAATACAAAGATAGCGAAACCAACCAAATAGAAAGCATTTCTATTACTTTGTCCATCCCCTCCAGTCACTTTAATGAGAGTAGACTGTTGACCAAAACAGCTCTTCGTAAAACACAACAGAGTTCAACCACAAAATCTAATATCCAAAAGGACCATAAAATTTAATCAGCATCCCCCAAAAACCACTTCAGGAAATACTGAGCATCATGACCTTCATGAAATCCAGAATTATTACTGGACTGTTGTATTAGACAAGATTTGTTTTGTATTTTTAATAAACTTGCTACTGTGCACATTTCACATTACTGTAGTACCAAATGAGGATTCAGACAGTTAAGGGAAGGAAATGAAGTGAGCTGGCTGGATGTCAGGCAGCCTGGTGTTACCCTGGCATAGTTTCTTGCTGACAGAACAATATTTTGACTCCGAAACTTCTTGAAGAACTCGGCATCGTATTTCTGTTCAGCTGCATGAGGACCACCAAGTATCTCCTGAACAAGTGAGAGTGAGGCAAGAGAGAAAAGGAGAGAAACCAGCTGAATTAATGACAATATGGGACAACTGTGGTTCACAAAAAGAGATTTATAACATATGGGGTTATCTTTCCAGTGAAAATGGTATGAGGAGGTAAACAGAGGGACTGAAGGGAGCAAAAGAGCTAGCAGTCACAGTCGCCATTTCACTTTTTAGATGTTTTACCCTTTCAGTTGGAGGCATCTGAGGCGTGTCTGGAAGAGTGGACGTGTGCACACGCACATGTCAGGAGAGAACATTTGTTGCCCTGGCCTTCGGTTAAAGAGTGATTTATGTTTGTTTGTGTATAAAATCTGCGTAGCATCCTCACTGCCAGGATGTGTGTGTTTCTCTTTGTATGGGTATGTGTGGAAGTCTGATAGATGGCCTCTGAATGGGCCGTATGCAGAGACAGCGAGCCCAAGTCGGGATGATAAAAACCCTAATATCATATTCATAGACAGCCAGAGAAAATGGATTGGGCCAAAAGGAAGATGCCAAGCACTGCCGTTACCATGACAATGTCCAAAGAAAGATAGAGACGTCATTCTGTCTGGGGTGAATATCTAACAGGGCAAAATCTCTTTCCTCCTCTCCTGCAGAAAGTACGACCCTGTTCGTCTGTGATTTATTGCGGATCATGAGGGTGTGTGTGTCAGTATTATTCGTTTTACATCTGAAATCCTGAGCGTTTAATAGCTGCAAGTGTCACAAGTTTGCTTGAAGCATACCTCTCTTCACACTGATGCTTATGTGCTGTTGGCAAATAATGCCATATTCTCCTGTTCTATTACCATATCAATGCAGTTCAAATGGCTGTCGTGTAAACATCTGTAGCCTTCAACATTTCTGAAGGGATTTGTGAGATTAAGAGTGAGCATCAATAAAATATATGCAATATTCTTAGGCATGATTGGAAACAAAAGTATAAAGAATACAGTTTTCAAAAATTAAATTTACAATGTCTTGGTTTGTGTCGTCTGTAAACATGAATATGAACAACTCCTTAAATGACCCAGAACCTAAGATTGATATTAACAGCAGTTGACTGAAACACGTTATCCTGTCTGTAACATTCAGACAACTCTGAATCCAATGAGTTCAGTCTTGATATTGAGACATTCGTCAGCAAATCATCAACTGAGACTTCAATTAGCTTGCTGGATCCTGGATGGACCAATCAAAGCTCACAAAGCTACGACATCACCTTCTGCTAAAAGTTTTCATGCATTCAAGTGCATACTGAGAGCTAAAGATCATTCGTCTCCTTTAAAAGATGTGACTACTGTGTAGTAGTGTCTGACCGGGACTAAAGCTGTGCTGAAGGGACAAATGTCTGGATTCTGAGATTACCAGTTTATCTTCAGTGTTATCACTTGGCTCATTTTGGTGTGCTTGTGGATCTCCATCAAAAACAACGAGCAGATGGACTGAATAGTCAGCTTTAATAGTTGATCATTTCAGCACATATCCAAGCAAGATATTCAAACTCCAGCTTCTTAGAATGACAATATTTTCTGGAGTTCTTTTGCCAAGACAGTAAACCACATATCGTTGAGTAATGGCTGCCAGTTGGACACAAAACAACATCTAAAGATAGCTCTTCAGAATCACTGATAGCTACTTTAATCCACTATAGAAACAATTCTTGGATTCCACATGATTTAGTCATTTTAACTGTGCTAAATGTATGAATTCAGGTTATGTAAAAAAGGATGTACACCTCATATGTCGCCAGGCGGTCCAGGTATGACAGCAGTTTCAGTCGGCTCCGGCACAGCTCCTTCTGCTCCAGTGTCAGCCTAAGCATGCACACACACACACACGCACACACACACACACACACACACACACACACGCACATACACACACATACACACACGTCAACAGCAAGTCAGCATATTAGCACATAATAACTACTATCCTAAATGGCATCTTGAAACTCAAATGGCAAGATCTTCACATTATTTTCAACTTTAGCGCATACACTACATTAACACACTCTACACCTACAACTGAGAATTGACCATATACGGTGTATCCACAGGGACTCATTCAGCAATGCTTGAGGCTGGTGACTACAATACCACACAGTGCCCTCCAGACCTAATCATTTTGCAAGGGCAACAAATCAGCTGCTTATGACTACAAGGACCCTTCTGTTGTTATGTATGAGATGCTAGCTGTCAAGGAGGTGACTAATTGTCCTCTGAGAAGCAAATCCATTTTCAACGCCATTTAATCACAACCATAAATAAATTGCATGACCACCAAACACCAAAGGTACAAGCCAATGTAGGATCTACCTATAATTCAGTCACTAGAGGTAGGCCCAGCGGGAGATAGCACAAGGCTGAAAACTACAGCGAGTGTTCAGGTATGCTCATTCACAACACATTTATCTGTTGTGAAATTAAACCTTTTTCAGCACCTACACTCCTGAGTTGAATTCACAAGAAAACAAAACGAGAGATGCACAAAACTCTGAGAAAACAGACCTTGGATCAACCACAGTCTGACCACAGGGGACCTGACCCTCCACCACAGCCTTAATTCTTAATCCCTCATTACAGAGTGCGGTATCAGCCTTTATCAGGGTTCCTCTACACAGACTAACAGAGATTAACACTAGCTCAACTCACTCTCTGGTACATCAAAGACTGGCAGCTTAGCACTCATACTAGTGGTAATTATTGCTTTGCTCTGCCTCTTCAGAGAGAAGTAGGAAGAGTGGAAGAGAGAGAGAACGAGAGAGAGAAAGAAAGAGAAGAAGAGATGAGACAAGATGTCAGAACAGCATTTTACTCGTTTGTTTCCTCTTGAAGTTTTATATGATGGCTAAATAGCAAATTGGACCACAAACAAAACGACTACAGAGCAAGAGAGTATGACCAGTTAAAAATCTTCACTGGAAGACAACTCAAGTCCCCCAAGACGTTTCCAGCTGGAGCCATCTTCACATCACAATGACAGCCTTATGGATAATCTCCATCAGCAGGAGTTGTGATGTGATCACCCATGTTTGGTTGTTTTTACATCCTGCTTCAAAGCGGTGATGATTGTCAGTGTGTTCATCCGTCCGTTCGTATGTCCACCAAATATCTTTGCAACCATTGCATAGAAAGATGAAACAAAAAGCACATTACTCGGGCAGCAAAGTGGATGAAAATGAAATGATGACCTTGACCTTGAGAAAACTACTGTAGGTTAAGGTCAAATTTCACCTTTTTTCACCCAGGATAAGATAGAAAGACGAGGGAGATGGCCAGTGTAAGACCATAGATCAAAGCTAGTGCTTTGATCAATGCCAGTAGTTCAGAGCAATAGCTTTGATCTTTGACCTATGCAAGTGGGTTAGGGCAAAATCTTTAATTCAGGGGTGTTGCAGGATGTTGCAGTCCGTGACTGCATTGGTTCTAGTTCTGCCTGTATGCAACATATCTCAGACAGAATCTGGTTTTTAAAAAATTGCATTGAGGATAATGTAGCCAATTATTGTTGAGTTGATCCACCTAAGATGGTCTTAATATGGTATTAGCTAGCAATACACTGGTTTAACATGTACGGTTGTAACTGTCAATGTGAGATATCTAGCATACCAAGATTAATATTTACTTGAAAGTCCAGTTATTTCGTCTTAATGGACACAACAGCATGGATGGGTGTGTGTGTGTGTGTGTGAGAGAGAGAGAGAGAGAGAGAGGAAGAGAGAGAGAGAGAGAGAGAGAGAGAGAGAGAGAGAGAGAGAGATATGATGGCATCTACCTGTGATTTTGACAGATTGTCTACTGTACAAGATCCACAAACGTTACAGTTGTGTGTGTGAGATCAATAAGAGGACTGATGTAACAGTGTGTAATGACTGCAGAGAGGGTCAGCATACTGATGAGCGCAGCAGCTGGCATGATCTTCTCTCAAAGTCTCCAGTTCATGTCTGTGTTTTACCTTTACTGGTCTACAGACAAAAAAAAACAACAAGTTAGATATTTCATATCAGCCACTGATTAAAGGCCGTCAACTTCAGTTTTAAACCACTTCACAGCTTTGTAGAAATGGCACACATGTCAAACTCAAGGCCCGGGGGCCAAATGTGGCCTGCAAGAGTATAAAAGGTCAGTGTCTAAAAATAAATAGGTCAAAAGTGTGTTTTGAGCAAAACTACATTTCCAACATGTAGTAATTCAGCCCATTTTAACTCTTACAAAAACGTTTCGCACAAAGTTAATGTTCTACCTTGTGTTTGATGTTATTTTTCTTTATTAACTTGGATAGTTTGATCCTTGATTGATGGACTTTTGTGAGTTTCATAACCTGACAAATTAAAAGGATTTATAACAGAGAAACAAACATTTTTCTGTGCAACTGAAATGTTTGTAACTTGAATAAGTAATAAATTCAGGGTTATTAAACATTATAAACATTATTTATTTTACATTACATTGACTTATATTTACATTTATTAGTTACATCTGGTCCTTTGAGGACAGTCATTATACGCTGATGTGGCCCTTGGTGAAAATGAGTTTGACAACCCTGGGTTAGAGGTTACTCATTTTTCAATAGCAGAGCCATGTCTTGCTTCGAAAATCTAAATGTTGGCATTGCATATCATTCAAGTTCTGCTGAAAAAGTGTGTACTGACTGCACATACAAGTGTTATATTATCTTTTCAGCAAAAAGGGCAGGAAATTGCTCATGTTTATGCAAAAACTGTATATTAGTTCCATGAATCAGACTGAAAATGCACAGGGACTGAAGAGGAAATGTTTGGAAAAAGGACAGAATGACCAAAACCGCTGAAACACTTCTGAATTGAGATCAAGACTTGGAAGGTGTGAGGATGCGCATTTCACATATCATCATAGATGTATTTAATGTAAAGAGATTGGATCTGATTGCACATGCAATGTGTGTGTGTGTGTTTTATTATGCGGCATGGCTACCCCATCTCTGTACAACACAGACACTGAATATGACTCTATTGGACTGAGATTACATACACACACACTGACAGAGAGAGAGAGAGAGAGAGAGAGAGAGAGAGAGAGAGAGAGAGAGAGAGAGAGAGTGTGTGAAATGCGTCATGTGATGAAAGCGATTATAATAGAGAAGGAGAAAATTGAACTGCCTATGAGACAAAAACATGCACTCATATTTACATACAAACACACACACACACACGCACACACACACACGCACACGCACGCACACACACACACACACACACAAACACAAGCAATGCTGGAGCAAATCAGAAAATGAAACTTCAGATGGAAGTCTGAATCTGATCAGATAAGAACACCTTACAGAAGACCACACTCATCTTCACACCATTTGTCCGCTGTAACACACACACACGCACTGCAATCTTTTTGCATGCAGACAGTCAAAGCAGCGGCTTTAATGGCCAAGGGGTGAATACAGAATTATATTTTATTATGCATCCACAGATGGATGAGAACATCTAAAACATAAAATTATGTGAATGCAGCCTACAGTAACCAAACAGTTTTAAAACATACAAAAAAAACCACACCAAACTGGTGTTTAGCAAATAAGTATGTTACGTGATATTAGATTTCAGGATACAAAAGTGACTGCGGTGATAAAGCAGCCAATAACAAGAGCAGTGCAGTAGAAAAAAAGACTTGAGTAAATTAGAATCAGAGAGTTTATTGGTCCCAAAAGAGTTTTTGGTGATAGGGATCTAAACATCATTCAACATATTTCACAGGATAGCAGAAATTGATTGAGTGGGAAGAATTAATTATTGAAAATGTGAATCTCTACTACTGAGCAAGAAGTATCTCCAGTTAGAACTGAGACTGACATCCAAACTAAAGAAAATTCCACCTTAATAAAGTGAGATACTTACCTTATACATCCCAAACTTGGGGAAATTTGTATGTTATAGCAGCATATGAAAGTAAAGCCATACAGAGATACATTTGTACATATAAACAAATATATACAAACTAGTGCTGTCAGGCGATTAAGAAAATTAATATAATTAATTACAGGATTTGTAATTAATTAATCTAATTAATTGCATTTTAATCTCATACCTGCTAAAGGCCCCCAAATAAAGAATTTGAATTCTAGGACATTACAAAATTGTAGTGCATGACTTCTTCTTCTTTTCCTTTCGGCTTTTCCCTTCAGGGGTCGCCACAGCGAATCAATTTCCTCCATCTAGCCCTGTCCTTCGAATCCTCAATAGAATACACCAAGAAGAGAAAGTGTGCATTATAAATTAAATTCAAAATACAAAAGGTCAAGCACATTAGCAAACCAACTAGGCCAGGTGCATTTCTCAAAATGCAATACAAATACAGTTAAATAAAATAAAATACAATTCAGAAATGAAATAAGGCTGAGTCTCAAATAGACACATAAGCAGACTCTCAATCAAAATGAATACTAAAGCTGACTCAATACAGCAATTCTAAATGAATAGTATAACATGCCTCTAAATAAGGCAACATCATTAGCAAGATGCCAACAGGCTTTTCCTTTAAAAGGGTAAGCTAACGTTACAGGAACTGACAACAGACAACTTTGTGTCCTTGACATGTTTTGCATTTAAATGATATGTTAGGCTGGAACTGCTTCGGTGATATGAAAATTCTCTTTTACAAAAGGTACAAATCACTGCGTTTTTTGCGGGGGTTTTTTGCGTTTTATAAATAAACTTTCCGCCCAAAGGTCCGAGTGGGCTTGCCCCGCTCTCCTGTGTCGCGTTCATCTCTGTTGTCAGTCACCCTGCTTTTGACTAGTGGCGCAGGTAGGAAGTGATGTGCCGCTGTAGCCTACAGGTCACTCAATGGGCCAAATTTAAAATGCTTGCGCATTGACTTCCCACTCTTGATTAATTGCGTTAATTTTTTTAGTGTGTTAATTTGCAGCGTAATTAATTCATCTAATTAAAGCGTTAAAGTGACAGCCCTAATACAAACATATATACAAATGTAGCCGCAAGAAGGCACAAGCCAGTGTCTTCTTGTGCCGGTCCCAAGGGTTGTGTCAGGAAGAACATCTGATGTAAAACTTGCCAAATCAAATATGCGAATCAAATCTATGACTTCAATTCTGGATCGGTCGAGGCCTGGGTTAACAACAACTGCCATCGGTGCTGTTCACCTACAGGGTGCAGGTGGAAATTGGACTACTACGAAGGAGAGGAGGAAAGTGTGTTCGTAGGAAGAGAGAGAAGAAGACATGATGCAGAGGAGGAAGGTAGACATAGGGTGTGTACAGGAGACCAGGTGGAAAGGTAGCAAGGTTAGATGTTTAGGAGCAGAGTTCAAATTGTTCTATCATGGTGTAGATGGGAAGAGAAATGGAGTAGGAGTTATCTTGAAGGAGGAGTTTGTTAGGAATGTCCTGGAGGTAAAAAGAGTGTCAGATAGAGTGATTAGCCTTAAACTAGAAATCGAAGATGTGATGTTCAATGTTGTTAGTGGGTATGCTCCACAGGTAGGATGTGAGCTGGAGGAGAAGGAGACATTCTGGTTGGACTTTGACGAAGTGATGCAGAGCATACCTAGAAGTGAGAGAGTTGTCATTGGTGCTGACTTCAATGTATATGCTGGTGCAAGAAACAGGTGATGAGGAGGTGGGCAGGTTTGGTATCCAGGAGAAGAATGCAGAAGGAAAGATGGTGGTTGACTTTGCAAAAAAGATGAGAACGGCTATAGTGAATACTTTCTTCCAGAAGAGGCAGGAACATAGGGTGACCTATAAGAGTGGAGGTAGGAGCACACAGGTAGACTACATCTTGTTTAGACGGTGTAATCTGAAGGAGATCAGTGACTGCAAAGTAGTGGTATACGAGAGTGCAGCCAAACAGCATGGGATGGTGGTGTGTAGGATGACTCTGGTGGTGAGGAAGATGAAGAGGGCAAAGGCAGAGCAGAGGAACAAATGGTGGAAGCTGAAAAAGGAAGTGTTGCGTGACTTTTATGAAGGAGTTAAGACAGGCTCTGGGTGGTCAGGAGGTGCTTCCAGATGACTGGACAACTACAGCTAATGTGATCAAGGAGACAGGTAGGAGAGTACTTGCTGTGTCATTTGGAAGAAAAGGAGAATTGGTGGTGGAATGAGGAGATACAGGAGTGTATACAGAAAAAGGTTAGCTAAGAAGAAGAGGGACATTGACGAGAGTAGACAGGAGAACAGGGAGATGCATCGTAAGGTGAAAGTAGAGGTGGTAAAATCCAAACAAGGGGCTTATGATGACTTGTAAAGATTGAAGAGGACAAAGAGTGGAAAGGCACTTGGTCCTGATGATACGCTTGTGGAGGTATGGAAGTGTCTAGGACAGGTGGCAGTATAGTTTCTGACTGGGTTGTTCAACAGTATCTTAGATAGTGAGAAGAAGCCTGAGGAATGGAGAAGTGTGCTGGTGCCCATTTTCAAGAACAAGGGAGATGTGCCGGGTTCTGGCAACTACAGAGGAATAAAGATAATGAACTATACAACAAAGTTATGGGAAAGAGTAGTTGAAGCTAGACTAAGGGGCAGAAGTGAGCATTTGTGAGTAGCAGTATGGTTTCATATCAAAAAAGAGTACTACAGATGCAGTATTCCCTTTGAGGATGTTGATAGAGAAGTACAGAAAAGGCTGCATTGCGTTTTTGTAGATCTGGAAAAAGCTTATGACAGGGTGCCCAGAGAGGAGCTGTGGTATTGTATGAGGAAGTCTGGAGTGGCACAGAAGTATGCTAGAAGGGTGCAGGACGTGTATGAGGACTGTAAGACAGTGGTGAGGTGTGCTGTAGGTGTGACAGAGGAGTTCAAGGTGGAGGTGGGACTGCAGCTCTGATCCCCTTCTTGTTCGCTATTCTGATGGACAGGCTGATACACGAGGTTAGACAGGAATCTCCATGGACTGTGATGTTTGCAGATGACATTGTGATCTGTAGTGAAAGCAGGGAACAGGTGGAGGAGAAGCTAGAGAGGTGCAGGTTTGGCCTGGAAAGGAAAGAAGATTAGCCGCAGTAAGACGGAGTACATGTGTGTGAATGAGAGGGACCCAAGTGGAAGAGCAAGGTTTCAGCAAGAAGAGATCAAGAAGGTGGTACTTAGGGTCAACAGCCCAGAGCAATGGAGAGTGTGGAAAATAGATGAAGGAGTGTGTACAGGCAGGATGGAACGGGTGGAGGAAAGTGTCAGGTGTGATGTGTGAAAGAATAGTTTCAGCTGAAATGAAAGGAAGGTGTAAAAAACTGTGGTGAGACCAGCGATGTTGTTTGGTCTAGAGACATTGTCACTGAGGAAAAGACAGGAGACAGAGCTGGAGGTAGCAGAGATGAAGATACTGAAGTTCTCTTTGGGAATGACCAGGATGATAGGATCAGGAATGAGTACATCAGAGGGACAGCACATGTCAGAGGTTTTGGAGATAAAGTCAGAGAGGCCAGACTGAGATGGTTTGGACATGTCAAGAGCAGAGATAGTATCCACTGAGTTTTGAACTGCCAGGGAGGAAGCTTACAGGAAGACCAAAGAGGAGGTTTATGGATGTAGTGAAAGATATGAATGTATTTGGTGTAAGAAGAGGATGCAGAAGACAGGGTTAGATGGAGGTAACTGATTCGCTGTGGTGATCCCTGAAGGGAAAACCCTAAAGGAGAAGAAGAATACAAAGATATACACAAACATAAACAAACTATATTCTATATATATTTTACTAGCTGGAACCCATGGAAATTCCATGATAAAACAGTAATATCAAACTTCATACAAACATATGAAAACAAATGTATTGGTATTATAAACCAAGCGACATATATATATATATATATATATATATATATATATATATATATATATACACACACACAGTATATATATATACTGTGTGTCTGTGTATATATATATACAGTATACATATACAGTATATATATATATACACACACACACACACACACACACACTCACAAAGAGAGAGAGAGAGCAGCTGTGATCAATACCAAACCATTTCTGTAATGGTGGCGTAGTTAAAAAGAAATTAAGAGAATTATTATCTGTCTCGGGTCTTAGCCGCAGGCCTCAAAGCAACTTGGATAGATCCATTAATGAATGGCTTCCATGCATGAATACACACGCACACACACACACACACACACACACACACACACACACACATACACATACACTCGCTAAGACATATTTAGATACTACCTGCAACTACGAGACAGACGAGAGATAAATATAAACATTTCAAAACATCAATTCCTTAACAAAATCCGACTTTTTTCTAACACTTCCCCAGTTATTGATCTATTACTCCCCCTCATATATTTTTCTTATCCTCTCTGTTTTCTTTATCTGCCATGGACTACAGGCCTGCAATAAAGTTTAACAGTTTTATTACACAATGAGTTAAGCCGAGAGAAAATCAAACAGTCGAGGGGACAAAAAACATGGAACTCAGGGGAAGATTGTAGAGGAGCTCATTATTACACCATTTCTACTCTTTGTATTCTGGCCTGGACTTAAGGCTCAGTAGTTAAGTGTCTGGGGTGAGAGGAACAATAGAAACAAGAAAATCCACCTGCTGAGTGTGCAAATATCTGAACACTGCACACACACACAGACACACACACATATGAAATATTCAAGATGGGCATCATTTCATCAGGGCACATTTAGTATGCAGTTTTCAACAGAAGTGTGTTTATAACGCAGGAGTGTCTTTGCATGTGTGTGTGTCGGGAGGGGGGGGGGGTTGCGTGTGTGTATGAGAGGTGATTAGCGATCACTAAAGGGTTTTTCATTAGTCTTTCCTTGTACACTTGACAACAAAAGCATAAATTACCTCCTGTGGATTACCCACTAATTTCCACCAATGCACTCAACCTCATCCCCATTAATGTCACTGCTTTTATGATTCCCTATGCAGCGCGCGCCCTAATCAAACAATCAGCACCACATTTGACAACCCTCTCCCCACTTCCTGATGGCTTCCTTGTACACATTATGAATGCTTTCACCACAAAGTCTGTGGTGACAACACACACCTGCACACAGTAAATAGTAATTTTTTATGATCTAAAAACAGCAGGCTGCAACCTGTCGAAAACGGGAGTCACATGACTCAGGTTTTTACCTCTCAACTAACAGACGATAGACTCGGAAGCTGCTGAATTCTTGTGGTGACGTCTTAAACTTCACTGAAAATTGCATGAACAGCCTGTGATCGTGTGAAAACATGACCCCACAGAGATACATCTCTAAAAACACCCGTGAGATCTTGAATATCAAAGGCAAATTCAATTAAAGATAATTAGTGTATTGTTTAAAGGGACACGAGCTCAATAGATAATCAGGTTGAAGACAATCAAACAGATGCAGTTTTTTTACATCCGTATTAAAAATTTTATTAAGTCACATTTTCCAACACAAGACACGGTACTCTAATATTTCTATTAAATATATTTTTAATTTCTGGTAACCCACAGAGCCCTGCTCCACAGACTCACCAAGTTGTTTTGATGCTGCCCTGCTTTTCCAAGGCCTTTAGAAGCAGCTGTGTCTGTAGAGATTAGTTTCCGTGTGATTGGGGCCAAAGAGTCAACAGCCATGCCACGCAAGCAGCGCTGTGAAGTTGTTCAATGACAGAGCGGTGCTTTCACTTCAATTTGCCAACATGCTGACAATGACATGGATGGAATGTTGATTTCCAAGAGGTATAATGTTTATAGTGGGACTATATCAGTGTCAGAATGTCGACAATGACAAATTAGCAAACTACAGCTGGTATTGATGGGACTACCAGTACTGTTCCAGTTATATCATCATAAACTTCCACGGAACTAATACAAACTTTGATCCGATGATAAGGCAACTTTAAAGGTCAGGGGATCCAAAATAATCCTCAGGGGATGATAAATCTCTACACCAAACTTCATAGTAATCCCATAGCAGACATTTCACTCTGAACTGGAAATGTCAGCTTGTTGGTTGCAAGACAAAAAGTGAGTGGATCATCAAAGTCATTAGGACAAAAAGTCTGACGCCCACCTGAAAAATCTGGGCCCAATCCAAAGAGCAGGTGTTGAGACAATTCAATGAATATATGACAAACTTGGACTGCTGGTGTTAGAAAATCACCATCATTCCAATTCACCCTCAGGTGACCCTGAATATCTGAGTGAAATCTCATTGCAGTACATCCATTAGTTGTCAACATATTTCAGTCTGAATCACATGTGCCAACCTCGTATGACCATGTGACATCATTCTCAGTTTCTTGTCAGTGTGTACCATGGTGGTGCACTTTTCAACTGATCAAGCAAAGATGCAGAACTTAACAAACAACACGTGAGAAATTATGAAAATCCAAAATATTTTGATGTTCCTGGACATTTTAGGAGTTCAAAGACTTCCTGATTCAAGATGGGTCGTCTTGGTGGACCAGACTGTGATTTCTGCAGATATTGGAAGACTTTGTTCCTGCTTTAACTCCTGAATTCATCAGCTTTCTCACTCAATTAGTGATCTCAATGTTGTGTTTGCTACGGCTTACAGTCTGACAGTCTTCTTACCTGCTAAAGTCGACCTTGGCCAACAACTCTTGTCTCTTCCTGTTTTCCCTCTCCTTCATCTCCAGTTCCATTTCATCGGAGAAGATATCTTCATACGGCAGGTCATCAAGGTCAATGTCACCTGGCATGATAAACCTGGAACATATAAATGATACATTGTTGAGGACAAGAATATTTAAAATGAGCCTCACATTGAAAGAAAAGGGATCAAGTAACTGTCACATCTAGAAACATGCACCTTAAGAGTATCTTTAATTTGGTGCGTGTTCATAAATTAAGGCCGGCCTACCTGCCCCCATCTTCCCTATTTCCTATGGCTATCAGAGCTTCCAGGTCAGTTCCCTTCAGGCCATACTGCAGCAGCTCCTTGGCAGCATCAACATTCTCCGGTACGCGCTCGACGCATTCGTGCAGCACCCATGAGCGCTTGCATATCTTGCTCTTGGTTGGATGTAGGGAATGGAAGCAGAGGGAATGAGTTAAGAAGAAATGATGGGCTAAAATGAGTGACAGAGTTAGGAGGGAAAGGTGTGAAAATTTGCAACAAATTGGTAAAAATGATGCGTGAAATAGAGTAACGGGGTTGTGCAGCACTTAGTATGTGCTCTACCCCTACTCACATACCCACTTATACTGACATCTAATAAACTGTGATGAAAACCAGAGATGATACAATTCTTATCTCTCTCTATCACTCTCTCACTGTCATACCCATTCCTCCTCATCTTTTCCTCACTTTCTTACATCAGTTCCTTCTATGTCTCACCAGATAATCTTGTATCGAGGCGATGCTGACGGTACTCTTTCTCCACTGTCTCTGGTAGACGAGGTCAGAATCCAGATTATATGCGTGGGCAAGGGACAATGCTTCACCATACTCTTCATTATCAATCTGTGAGTCAGAAAAAACATGCACACATTTTAAAACTGCATAAATACACCATCACTCCTTCCTAATGCACATAGCAGTCAGTTATATTGTTTAGCAAGGAGCACTGTTAAAAATGACAGGAACAAGCCATTGGATGGAATGGATGAAATTGAGTGAACCAAGTCTAATTAAAAAACAAAGTTGATTTCCTGGTACACAATGTAATGTATTATGCAGATTGAGTACGAATGAGACAGAGTAAGCAGGGAAAATTACATGACTGAACAGCAGTTTAATTCCTTTCATATTCATGTGTTTTGTAATTTTCTAATATCTAATCATTGCCCCAAGGGCATATTCGCGATTCAATCTTCATGCACTGTGTTCTTAAAAAGAATTAAATGAATTAAATTAAAATAAATTAAAATCAATGGATTTTAAAGCAAATACTGTGACCCACTCCCCAATATTCCACCATTCTGATGGATAAAAAATTGAATAAATGAATGAATGAATAAACTACTGTGGAAACTAGAGTATGACACTTCTGTAAGTATACAGTATAATCCGAAAGGCTAATATAGAACAGCTCAACATGCAGATTTCAGTCTCTGAAGCAACATACAATGTGGCATCGTTTTGATTGGGTGTGTTATGGTGGGATAAGGAGAATGGCTGAAGGGTTTATGTATTTGGCAACGGCTGAAGTGAGAAAATCAAATTGAAAGAGGGAGAAAGCACCGAAAGGGAAACTGAATCCGTATGACTTTCGCACACATCTCCATGGCGCCCTTTAAATAATAATAATCCCGGAAGGGTCAGGCCACACAAACAGCTGTACACACTCATATTGAAAAATCATAAATGCTAACAATTGCGATACAGATTTTAAGTAAATATGTTTATTGTGATTGTTGATTAATTCAGCATGATAGAAAGCTAAACTACTTGGGATGCTTAGGCAAATAGCAGTCATTCGGGTTGCTGTAGAAAGAAATTGAAAATTTTCATTCTGATAGAGAAAGTTTCGAAATATGTAGAGAATTTTTTTACACTTATAAACAAATGAATTTTTTGAGGTCAGGCCCCCGGCACATACTGTATCTGCAAAGACGCTGTAATAAACCAAGCCGTTTGTGGGATAACTTTTCAAAATTACCACTACAGATGAAGCTTGTTATTGTGGTTCAGCACATCTATGCTGACAGAGCATAAACAAAGTCAAAAAGGTATGCAGCACAAACAAATATTGTTTTTCCCTGTCCATGAATGGCTATTAGGTTGAAAACATAATAGACGTGTTAACTGGGGCATCTAACTTCAAGCTCTATCATTCCAAGTATCTTACCATGTCCAGCTAGCACTTAGCTCACATCACTGTCATTTGTTTCCAACTCACACTGTAGTTATCTTCACAGAAAGTACCCAAATTAGGCTTGAATTCATTTGTGCAGGCACAAGTGTGTACGCCATAAATGAGATATAATCAGTAACATTTTCTTTAAAAAGGCAATTCATTATTTTTTGATTTCTTTCAATAATTTGAGGGGATTCTTTCAAAAACTTTCAATGATTCCACACGATCAAGACCCAAGAGCAAATATCAGGAGACATTTTACTGCAAAATTTACAATCTGTAGTTAAAAAATTGACAGGGCAGAGAAAACTCTCCAGAGGAAAGAGTATTAAAATTTTATCTTCTGAATTACATATTTTTTTAATGGATCTCAAGTGTATATGGACGCCAAATAATTTCGCTACATGAGTCTGGCCTGTTTAACCTTTTGCATGTCAAGAAGAATAACAAACATGAATCAAATCCTGACTGATCCTGCTGTCATAGCGTTAGATTTTAATCATCACATCAGTTAAGCTGTTGCGCCTCATGTGAAAACGTGCAGTTTTGTCTTCCAGAAAGATGCTCATTAAATTTGTATTTTTCATCCACCTGTATCCCATTCGCTATTAATCTTTATGGTTACTTTTAGTCAAACACCTATGACATTCAAAGGGAAAGGGAGATCAGGGCTGTTTAATAGATATTACACAAAAAATAACTTGATTAATTCACAAACAAATTACAACCCCTATATACATTCCATCTACTTCAGTTTTTGTGAGGCTTATCAGCAAAGGGACCTGGACACATCCAAAGAGCTTTTGTACCATAGACTTTAGACGATGCACTATGTTGAGTTTAAATAAGGCCTTCAACCTTCTTACCAGGTAGTTCCCACTGGTTTTAACTGTAGTTGTCCTCAGTAGCATTAAAATTCAACAGACTTAGACTGGATGTCAACATAAATTGAGATTAAAAGAGATTTTTGCATCATATTTTTGTCTCTCTAGATTATTTAATTTCACAGCATGACACCTCAGTTTATGCATTCCTACTCAATATGTATGAAAGTACATGAGTGCATGCGCGCTGACTGACACACTGCCTATCCATTTCTCTCTGTGTGTAGGAGTATAAAGCAACACATTAACCAGACTGTAGTTCCTCGAGGGCAATAAGAACCCCACACAGTTGAACCTCACGTAGGAGGACTTCAAAAACGGTTTCATTCTCTCTGGATTCAGCTAATAAAATTGTTAGCAAACCCTGCCAGTGTGAACGGCACACTGGCAGGGTTGCACCACCGAGCACATCAGCAAACCTCTGAACGCATGAAGCAGCTGACTTGAGGAAACCAGCTTGACTCATTGTGTGTGTGTGTGTGTGTGTGTGTGTGTGTGTGTGTGTGTGTGTGTGTGTGTGTGTGTGTGTGTGTGTGTGTGTGTGTGTGTGTGTGTGTGTGTGTGTGTGTGTGTGTGTGTGTGTGTGTGTGTGTGTGTGTATCCTCCTCACACACATGCTTACATATGGAAAGGAAAAAAACAATTTCAACAGGAGAGCAGCAACAGCTGGGGAAGTGCTGCCGGTACCAAGTGTTACAGAGAGATAATAATGATATATTACTTTTTAACTCTCCACTGTTAGGATTGCTGGTGATGACTAATGGCATTTAATGATGATAACAATGATGATGAAGGAAGTAGATGATGGGTCATAAAAATGACTGATGAACCAATGCCTAAACTTAGGCCCGTCGAGAGCCGATACTGTGCTTTTTGATCGAGCATGTTGTTGTCTTTACCGCAATTTGTAGCAAGCAAGAACAACAGCCATATTTCTAATGTAGCAATTAGCGTTTCAGAGAAACCCCTGGGACTGAGAAATAGCCTTAAAGCAGGCTGAACATCTTGCTTGGTTTTCATTTCTTCTCAACAGCATTCTGGAGCCAATCCAAGATAACAACAGCACTTCACTGAGCTGGCAACAGGATGCATTTTGTCAGAAATCTACGTTTGCAGATCAGCCCATTTTTATTCAGACGGTGACCAAACAGCTGCTACTAAATTATGGAGAAGAAAGACATGAAGAGTTTCATGGTAAATGTATTGGTGTAGATTCTCATTCATCCTGATCGCGGTAATCCTTGGAGGTTGTATTTGAAACAACTGGACTTCTGATATTGAAGACATTTCAATTTGTATCCAAGATTCTTCTTCAGCTCTGGTCACATTTCTTTTCCTATTTACTTTTTTATCACATCCCACGCAATAAAACAATAATATTGTGTGAGAATGTTTTCATGTGTAGATTGGAGCATGAATCTCTTCTTCTTGCGGTGACTAATGCATTTAATGACAAAAAGGAAGTAGCAATGATGATGAGTAGGATAATGACAGCTAACCTGACCTGCTATCACATATGGTCATGCAAAGAGGAAAAGAAATGTGACCATTTTTCTCCATCAGGGATAAAGATTCGCATTCTGAAGCATCTCAGTGATTTCAACACTGTAACAGTAACTTGAATGGTAAAAGGACAGGTCTTCACTACATGATGTGAAATATGTATCACTTCACAATAACCAAACAACTACATGAATATTCATTCAAAGCGGGAATACTCCAGCTACGTGCTCTTAGCAAATTTGAAGGTCAGTATTTCCAAATTGAAAATTTCAACCAAAACAAGTATCACAGACATGGCCATGACAAACTGGGTTATCCTTGAGAAGCATACAAAAAACAATTCACAGCAGTGCAGCCTCAGAAAAACAGATTCCATTATTTACACAATTTAGTTTATGAACCCTTAATCCTGAGAAACATATCCAAATATCACATTCATCGCTGTGTTAGAAATAAAGGCATATATGTAGTCTTTCACCCCTTCACAGTGTGTCCCTTTATGAAATTCTGCCTGTGGGGAGCATGAATGAAATATATCCAGTAGATATTGACTTGAGTCACAAATGTTAACCTCATTGTGGCAACAGAGGAAACAGCAGGAGATTATTACTATTCAATCATGAATATCTGTACAAAACAACTAGTGAAACAATTCCTCTAAAGCAGGGTGTCAAACTCATTTTCACTTAGGGCCACATCAGCATAATGGCTGTCCTCAAAGGGTCAGATGTAACTTATAAATGTAACTAAATGCAACTCAAAGTAATGTAAAAAAAAAAAAAAAAAAGTTACTACCCCTTGATGTTAAACAACTCTAAAATTATTACTTATTCAAGTTACAAGCATTTTAGTTGCACAGAAAATATATGTTTGCTTGTTTCTCTGTTATAACATAAATCCTTAAACACACATAAATCCATCAATGAAGGATCAAACTATCCAAGTGAATAAAGAAAAATAACTTCAAACACAAGTTATTACATTATCTTTGTTCACAAGGTTTTTGTCAGAGTTAAAATGGGCAGAAACTGCATTCTGGGAATGGTAGTTTTGGACAAAGCACACTTCTGACCTATTTATTTTAAGACACTCTGAAGTTTTATGCTCTAGCAGGCCACATTTGGCCCCCAGGCTTTGAGTTTGACACATGTCCTCTACAGTAATACTTGTTGCGATATCCCGACCAAACCACCTGTTGTCCTTAGCCCTGTGCCATTAGTACAGCTAAAAACAGGACAGTCAAATAAGTAACTATATCCATTATTTTTCCCATAATTTCCGAGTACGTCAAGACTCCAGGTGGCCCTCCAAATGGTTTGATGGTTTTATAGAACATTTAATTACTATAATCATTAGCCTTACTTCATCTCACTTTGTTTTGATAAAATGTTGATAACATGAGAGGCAGATTTAGCAGAAGTTCTTCAAGCACACCATCTTGACCTGTGTGTGTGTGTGTGTGTGTGCGTGCGTGCGTGCGTGCGTGCCTGCGTGCGCGTGTATGTGTGTGTTTAAGAACCTGTACATATACAAGTATACAAACAAAAAGTGGAAAATATTATTTCCCTGCAGCGATCAATAAAGTATGTTTCTTCTTCTCCTTAGATCCATTTCCTCCTTATATGCACAAATTAAGTGATGCAGGAGAAACATACACCAGTCATTTACGAGTTGATTCAGGCTCCTACCTTCCTCTGATACAGCTCCTCTGGTGTCGTTGACCTCAGGCTGACCAGACGGTAGTTCTTGATTACGGTGCGGGGGCGTTTACGAGGAGGAGCAAAGCGTTCCATCTCTGTCACATAATACAGGCCTTGCTTGATGTAGCCAAAGTAACGGGCTTTGGCTGAAGACTCTTCATCAGAGTCGGAATCTGCATCATCACCCTCCTCATCCTCATTGGACCCCGTACTGAGGTTGCTTTCCAGGCGCCCACGCTTCTGAGCCAGCCTCACTTCACACTGTGACGATATAAAACACAGCAATTATAAACGGGATAGAGGAAAACTGAAAAACAGCTAAAGGAAAAACAGAAAATGATATGAATATAATTTTGAACCGCACTGGCTTTACATCAAGAAATTATTTGACAGTGATCATAAAGTAACATTTGTCTTTTTTCATAAAAAGTCTGTCTTGTTGGCTCAAACAGGAACAGGAGGGCTACAAACAAAGGAGTCCACATTCTCATTGACTGAGGCTGACAGATTTACAGCCTTAGCCCAGAATGACTTTCTGATGAAAAGTTTGGACACTTCTTTGCCAACAAGAGGCGTTTAATGAAAACTGAGCATCAAATTCAATGCAACACACTTTACACATCCAATACAGCTGTGTTTGGAACTGGTAAACATGCAATTTATTGTCCTCAAGGCCGATCAGCCGACTGTCTGAAACACAGAACATCATCAAGGTCAAGCAGCTCCATACAAAATCTTAATGCAAGTTGTTGAAAGTGCTTTTTTCAACTAGTCTTTCCTCGCTCTCCATTTTCATGACTGCTTCAGCTGGGGGAGTATTATTTGCCCATTTTTCATCTGCAGGCTGCAGCCAGTCCTCATATTTTGTAGAGATGCCCCTCTGGGTTTTTTCTTTTTTTTTGTTCAGAAGAGACAAATGTTATCAGAGAGGCTCCAATCCAGCGTTCATAAAAGTTTTAGCACCTGTTAAAAAAATTAAGCACCTTAATCAATGAGGAGCTGAAGCAGCTTCCATTGTCTGATTTAATGCATTCTCTGAACTCACTGAATGGAAGAACAGGCACATGCGACCACGGTCGCTACAAGGTCAAATTATTTTGAATTTAGAGCCATACATACAATACAGTACAGGCCTGATGCGCATATGCGGCACCGCATTCCTGGCAATTTCAACAAGATTTTCAGCACACAAACACTCAGCTGTAGATGCAGCAACAAGGGCACCCTTCTCCCACTCCACGCTGAAGGAGGCTGATGAAACCTTTCCAAAATGTTGGCAGCTGAATGGAAAAGAAATTTCTTTCCTCTCTGTCTCTCATTCTGTTTGCTTCCCTCTCTGAAATGAAGGTGCGCGATGTGACATCAGAGTATTGAGGATTAAGAAGGGACGCATATTTCATCATTACATGTTAGTGTCACACACACGCACACACTAGTGCATAATAGCCCCAACCTACTAAATAATCTCTACGAGGTTTTGGGTTCATTTTCATTTCTTATAAAAAACTGTATTCTTTTGTCCAGTCACATCAGCTGCCAGCACAACGTGTTAAACACATGTAATCTGTGTTGCAAAAATTTTACAAAACACTTATCTCGAACTCAGAAGTACTATTTGTTTGAAGTGCTGCATAAATGTGAGAGAAAAATCAACTGCCTCGTATAAATTCTGTGGCCCTGCCCATAGTGTCCGAGGCTCAGTCACTGCACTGAAGCCAACTGGCCACTTTGAAAAAGATTGAAAGGTTGGAAAACTATTCCTAAGATGTCTTTTTAAACTCCTGAAAGCCCGCATCTAAAACCTACTTTTACACATATTATTGTGGACGTGACAAACGCCTTCCGTTTCTTTAACCACACATGGATCCCACTATATTGGCATTTACCTCCAGGCTGAGGAATCCCCCGTCGTGTGCGGCGGTGACTTGAGGTGAAGGCTCGAACCACTCGCATGACTTCCCCAGCAGGTTGCGCAGTGTCCTGACGGAGGAGACAGTCACCGAACCGGAGCAGCGAGCCAGAATCAAAACATTGTCACTCCACCAGCTCACATCCACCAGTGGATAGTACTGCTCCTTATCTGACGCAGGTGACAAACAACAGGGGGGTAGTTTATTTTAAATGGGGATTCATTTTTACAGCTGACCTGTTTTTTTTGGGGGGGGGGGGTTACACTTTCATTAGTTTTATGAATATGATTTTGGACATGTTTACTCATGGAAACATCTAGTAGCTGTCACATATTAGAGGGGGACTAACAAGGATTACTGCTCTCACAAGCTGACCCAAAAGTGTCAGAAAAAGTACACAAACAGACATGCTCTCACATGTACACTGTGACAGAAAAATATATCTGCTAGGCGTCTCACATTATACATTTGTACATCAAAATAACCGTAGGATCCAGTGAATAAGACATGTCAAAGATCATTAAATTGCATCCAGCGTGCACTGCTGTGTCAGCAACAAAGTCTGCAGTCTTTAGTCCTTCAGGCCAAGCTACCTTTTATTTTCTTCCTCCTCTCCAGCGATGTCTTCCACTCTGGGTTGATCTCCTCAAATCCTGGCTGCAGGGAGGACCAAAGGATGGAGGGACCAAAAAGGAAAGGAGGACAAGAATAAGAGAGGGTGGAGGGGGTGTAAAAATCATCCAGCTAACCCTGTTTACACTTATCAAACACACACACTGCCAGCAATGAAGCAGAACATACATACACACATGAGGCGTAAATCATCAAAACGCTCTGTGAATACCAATTCTCACTAAGCCACCTCGCTTACCGTCTAATGGAAGCACACACACACACACAAGCTTTTATTCCACACTCACACTTGGACCAGAGAGAGATTACATTAATACAGTCAGTCAAGCATCTAATGTATAAAATGTGACCGGCACACATAACTGCACCTCTCACTAGCGGATTCAGCGCAAGGAAAATCAGGCGGGCTGTGCACACAAAAACACTCCGCTCAGAGGCGTACCTGTTGGTCTTGGCGCCATGTGGCCCTGTGTTTGAGAGAGGGGACGTCCCAGACAGACAGGCACCCAGAGAAGTGGATGACCGCCAGCAGGGTACCATCAGGGCTCAGGCTCATTCGGAATACACCATCCTAGACAGACACGATAAACAAGAGAATTTTTGCCAAATACGTTATATAATGTTTGTCATTGTATTTGAGCAAAACAAAAAGAAGTTGGTTACCTTTTCATCTGCATGTCTGGAAAATAACTTGAAACTAGGGATCCTGATGAAACCTCTTTTCTGATTCTAACAGGCATAGAGAGGAGGTGACAATAGTAAGTGAGGCTGTTTCATGCTGGCATGAACAAGATATGCATGAGCACATCTGTGGTCTCCTCACTGGATTGACATTGTCCTCGTAGGTGTTGGCCTGCTTGTAGTGTGGTGAGCTAGAGAGAGTTCTCCAGGCTGTGATCCCACAGCTAGATGCCTTGGACGTACTGTCATTCCCCGACTCGCAGCCTGCCACCAGCAGCAACCTGAAAAGCAAGCAGGCAAGCTGATCACTGCGCTGTCGCCCTCAAGCCAGGGGGTGAACCAGAGTATCGGTGAGCATTAACTCTGCTTAAACACCATTTAGCACAGTAGTGAATTTAAAAGTTATTCATTCAGAAGAATGGAATAATTGACTAAGCAGAGATAAGGGACACACAATACCACAATGACCACAGTAAACTTTGAGGGTTTCTTTGCAGAAAAAAAGAACTGATGCCACACTGGAGGAGCTCTGGGGAGGCATGAAAGAAGCAGTGCTGATCAGCTCAACACTGCCCCCTACTGCATCCCTGGACATTTAATAAGACCAACAGCTGATGGTGTTTTTGTTCACTGATGGAAAGCTAATTTTTGTGTCAACACTGGTAGCTACACAATCTACTTTCTCTGTATATTGCGACATAAGGTTTCATTTAAACAGATGCTACACTATTTCTAGTGTCCCTAGCGCGCATCTGCATATTCTGCACATGCATGCAGTATATTAACTTCATCTCTAATTCAGATAATGAAAAGACCATAATGTCTGACTGCACATCTGGAAACATTTCCATGTATTTATGGTCCCATCTGTTCAACAAATAATTTAAAACCATTTCTAGTTACCACTTCCATAGTTTCCAGCTCCACACAAAAATGTTATATTGTCATTACAGATTTTTTTTCCAATGTACCAGCTGTAGAAATCGTCTTTTTATATCCAGCTTTTCTTATCACTATTCTATGCTCTATGTTGCTGACCGAGTTTTCACACAGGGATCATTACAGTTTCATCTCATCCATCAGTTGGCAAACACTTGACAGTAGCTGCCAAAATCCATTAAGCTGCCAAACCAAGCTTCACCAGCCAAACTAAATCTAGTTTGTGCAGACTTGGGGAGTGTGGTGAAAACTGTAAGGTCACAGTTGTGAGCCAGACATAATTAGCCAAACCTTTGAGTGTGGTGAGCAGTGCAATATTTTATACCACTGTAGTAGTAAATCCCAGCACTGCATTAATGTGACTCATTCATTAATTCCTGAATGAACCCCTTTGCCCCATTCGATAATGCCTGTAGCATACTACCTGCAGTAAAACCACATACCTCTTATTTTTCTAGTCCCATTTAATTTAGGTATCTGTTCATAGATTAAAACCTGTTTCAACCTGTTAAAATACTTTTTAACTTCATGTTGACTGTATTTCTCTGCAATGTAATCAATACATATTTACAAGCACGTGGACCACCGAGTAGCTTCACATTTCAGACATCAAATGAGGAAAAGGTTTGAAATTATCCAGCAACTTTCAAATTCTGATTTTTTTTTAATTAAATGGCATTATGTAGTATCATTGGTTATGGGCTTAAGGATCAAAAATATGATCCAAGGGATGAGGAAGTTGGTCAATGTTAATGAACAACACTCTTAATGAAAGCCTATCTAATAGAAGTAGTCCATGTGGCTTTAGAGGCAACACAAAGGTAATAAAAAGCTCTGAGGTAATCAGGTGAATGCTACAAGCATTAATTATAATGTCGCTTGTCAAACTAGGGCCAACTGTTTCAATATATCATTTTTTGATATGCTACAGGCACTGGACTTTGATGATGTTTATGAACAACACTCACTTACCTGTGACCAGGGTGGTAAATGGCAGCCGTGATCCCATGGGAGTAATGAGCAGAGAAACTGAAGCTATGGTTCTCTTGAAAGTTTTGATTGGTTCCCACGCTGAGAGAGGAAGAGGATTGTCATAAAAATCTCCTACAACAATTAAACAAGCTCTGAAACAATCAAAACATGAAGACTAAAGTAAAATAATAATTATAAGACAAAGCTTATCAGATGACAGAGCAGTTTAAACTCCACTGAGTCAAAATATAGATCAAAATCAGACTGGTAGTGGAAAGGATGCTGGGTAATTTGTGTGTGTGGGGGGGGTATCTTACTGGGGAAATGTTCTCCTGCAATGTAACCACCACAAAGACAATGAGAAAGAGAAGAAAGGAAAAGAAATGTGCACAGAAGAAGCAGATGAAAGATTCCTAACGTTTTACTAGCTGTGGATGTTTTGAGCCACAGTAATACAACTGTGTGCATGTGAAAGCAGAAAAACAGCAGAAAGAACAGCTCTGGCATACACTCAGTGAGAGTAAGGGAAATGATTTACTGGCTCAGCTATAATTCTGAAATTCTAATTCAGAGTGTTAGAACCACAATATTGGAGTGCAGTCATATGAAGAGGAAGAGGGTATGAACGCCCGACTGAAAATTAACCTTTGAAAACAGGCCACCACATTCAGAGTAAATCTGGTGCAAATATTTCACATATCTTAATTATATCCTCACACACACATAAAGTCACACTCTGATGCGTTCAAGGGCAACCATGACCATCCATCTGGTTGTGATAAAAAAAATAAATAAAACAGCATTTCCGCCTGTCCTCTGCAAACATTGCTATGCACACAAGATTGAAGGGAAGTCGCAGACCATCGGATGCTGTCTGATCAAGATTCAACCCACAGGCGCAATCTCATCTCGTGTCTTGGAGTGTCAGCACACCAAGGCTTGGTGCCGCTGCAGCAATCATACAGAATTAAATGGGATATCTCTGAAATAATGGCATATTAAATATTGCCACATTAAATGGGCAGGTGTGAGCAGCCATGAGGAAAGCACACATGCAACAACTACAATATGTGAACAATTAATCAAATCTTCCACATATGCATTAGAATAAGATTTGGCAAGCAGCATAATTGATATTCAAAGATATACATCACTGCCACAAACGCTTACATTTAGACAAGCATGCAGCATTAAGTCATCCCACAAACAGGGAGCTATATCATATAGATGTTAGAATATAGAGGGCATGCATTTAAATCAGATGATAATAAAGCAGCTTGGAAAACCTCCAGAAATGGAAGAGCTAAAAAAGGATGACTGCTGGAATTTCAGAGTTGGAATATCTTAAAAAGTTTTCAAAATAATGAAACACCTAAACTTGCAGTTGAAGGAGAAGTTGAATTACAAATACTAAAACAAAAAAAATGAAAATGCCGAACACACTTCAAGCTAAAGCACTGATTAAAACTAAGCTGCTCATCTAAGGACAGGCAATAAGTAAAAGAAAAAAAAACATGCTTCAGTAGGAATTCAAGCTCTGAGAGGACCCGCATGTGAGTTGAATCAAACAAATTTTACAGATTATTTGATTATAAGCATAAAATTTACAAATTGTTGTTCAACCTGAGAAAGGGTTTAAAGCAACAAAAAAAAAAAAAATGTTGTTGACAAAAACAACAGATTTCAAATGTGAAGTAAAATCTGAAAGTTTAGCGTGAAATTTAGAATATGTAGTACATGCATTTAAAAACTAAGGAAGTAAACTGACTACCCAAAATATAGTCAGAAATAATTGTTGTATTCTTTTCTTTGAGTCATATTTGTCAAGTCAGTCTACTCTCACCTGACCAGGTAACTCTTCAGCCCACCGCCATAAGTGATGACAAGCAGCTCAGCGGACCACTGAGCACTGGCGGTGTACTCCAGGAAGATCAGTCCCGCCACTGCACAACTGAAATCCCCAGGAAAACTCACCATCTTTATCAAGACAGGGAGTTAGAAGAGAAGAGTCATCTTTCGTGTGAAAGCAACTGATGCAAACACTGGAGGAAATCAAACGAAATAGAGGAATATATGTAATTATCTGTGTGTGCTCATGAGAGTTTTACTTGAATAAACAACAAAGGTACATCATCATAAAAGCATTTGTTAAAGAACAGAAAATGACAAAGATTGGAAAAGATTAAAGGGGGACAGAAAGGAAGAAAATGATGGGACAGGAAGGCAGGGAACAAAAGAGAAGGCAAAGAGAAGGAGAGACAGTGAGAGGCATGGGCAGGTAGGGAGAAGTAGCACATCCTATTTTTTTCGATTCATGCATAATATCTGTCGGATTGATTTTTTTTTTTAATCCTCCTCCAGAAATAGCAGCGCGTCACCAGTCTGTGCACTTAACAGCAACAAAAATAAGAGAAACAGTAAAGCAGAGCCGGGGTTGCAAGAACCATTGTGCATACACACACACTGTAGATAAATAGCAAAGTTGAGCTGTGCTAAAGAAAGGAAGATCACAGATCTGAGTGTGACTTGGGAGTGTCTGTGCTCATCATTTCTGACAGGGCAGACAGTGGAATGGGAGGAATGATGGATAGAAATGGGAGAATGATAACATGTAACAAACAAAGGGCATTAAAAAAGAGCCGGGTATGGCAGATGGACTTGAAATGGCAGCAAGAGGGGAGGGAGAGAGAAAACAGACATGCAGTGATGGGAGAATTTTTTGAAAAGAGGAGAATCTAGGGACACATGAAAAATTAAAGAAAGGAGGTGGCGAGAATAGAGAAGAACAGACTTGTACACAATGAGAAAAGTTGGTAGAAGAAAGATATGAGGAAGTGTTGAGAAATAAATGGAGAATAGAAGCCGTCTGACATGGAGACATTTTCTTCAAAAGGTTACAGGCAGCTCAAAGCGCTCACAAAATGTATACTGTGATGAAAGAGCAGAACGCGGTTCAGCCGGTCTTCGGAGCCTCAGAAGCCTGTGGATGTCTGACTCTTTGTACCTGCTTCAAATACGGTCAAATTTGCTGTAGCGTATTACCAGGATCAGAAATTCATTTACTCAACCTAAAATCTGTCTGATGATTCCTTCATATTACATCTTACACACTGTCACAGAACCAATTATCTGAAAGACATATGAAGGTAGCACTGAAGTGAATGCAGGGTCTCCATATGCTCATAATTAGAATCACTACATGCATTAAAGGATATGTTGAGGTGTGTTGGGTTTTTTTGAGGGGGGTGTTTAAGTTACCGGTGGGATGACAAAAAGCTCGCTGCCCATGAGGTCGAAAAGGCGCACGGTGCCAGTGCTCTCAGCATAGGCCAACAAGGCGCAGTCATGGCTCCACACTACCCTTCGCCACTGGGGGTTTGGGTCCTTTGGCACTGTAGTAGACAGGGGGGAGGGAAACAACTTAAACCTCATACCAACAAAAACTGCTATTATAGCAAGAAATTCAAGGACTTCTTCTAAAGCAAGATCAGAGAACCGTGGGAATAATCCCTGCAGACGGGACAAGATGTAAAAATGAATCAACATAGTGTGTCTAAGGACCTATCCGATACATCTATGAAGGATGCTGGAGTAATGCATCTAAATAATTGTCTCTCAAGGATGCACACACTTTCACATTCACAGTGAGAGGCAAAGCAAGGTGGGGTGAGGAGAATGGAGATCATAAATCCAGCTTCTATTGAAGTATAGGCTACTGTTTTACCAATCTGCTGCTTCAGCAGTACTGTGAGTCTAACCATATAGCTGTTATAAAATATATCCTTCCATGCTGCTGCTTTCTCAAGGCTTCGCTGTCTTACCTGCCCCTTTAATCGAGGACATGGGGCAGTTTGGAAGCCAGTCTGCGCTGAATAAAAGATCATCTTATGATAAATTAATCACAATGGAGGGTAAATGGGGAAAGATTTCTGTTGTGTAATCATGGCACAATCTATGTGCGGCTGAATGAAATGTTCAAATGCAATGTTCAAACAGATATACTCTTTAGCACAGGATTAGGTTTCTGCATTGGACAGCAGCATGACACATAATATGCCACCAGAGGTGCTGTGTGTGCGAAGCAATAAAGTTATGAAAAGGACGGAATGTTTTTAGTTGATATTGGCTTTCATTGTATTGAATTTCTTGACTGAGCAATGCTGCCGGAACCCCTGGTGGGCAATACTGCAAACGAATGGAGGCGTCAGATGTGTCATGACCAGAATTTTAAATGAAGAGCAGAGGGAGGAAGTTGGGGGGTGGGGGGGGCAGAGTTAGAAAGAGAGCAAATGAGAGCAGAAAAACAATGAATTCAGCACCTACTGAGAGAAATAATAGCTCTCCAAATTTTAAGCGTTGAGTATCACAAAGCACATCAGGAAGTAGACGATTTAACACACCTGTGAGACTCTGGACTCAGGAGGAGAAGAGGAGCCCATGGAGCCATTATGAGAGCAATAGGTAACAAGAGTCACCTCCATTTCTTGTTTCTTTGCTCCCTATTTCAATCTTTTTTTTCCTATCTTCTCACTTTGCTTCCCCATCCTATATTGTGTCATTATGAATGGTATACAGTGTGTTGTTGTACAGCTGAAAGCTCCATTTCCACATAGATGGATTTTTATAGAAGCTTGAAAATTGGATGCTACTTTCCTGATGCCCCCCACCCCCCACCCACTTGGCAATGGCGGGATTGAAGTTGGGGGGCTCACACCCAATGACCCGACAGAGGCTTTCCATCGAAAGCCTCACAGATGCATTTACCAGCACTCAACACTTATGAATAATACACAGGGATGAGAGACAACTCCACTATAACGGGAGAATGCAGGAAAGAGGGCGTAGAGAAGAGAAAGAGAGAGTGACACAAAGGTGTGTTTCCATTGATGTGTTCACATGCACACAGCAACCAAAAGAGGCTGTAATATGCACATGCACACTCCTCCATTAAAAGCAAATGCCATTGAAGGCAGGATCACAGCAAAATCCATTAGGACAAATCCCCGTGAAATAAAGTAAAAGTAAAATGTGAAAGAGAGATGAAATGGAATGAAAAACAGGAGGTGGGCCTGGGTTTAGAAGGGCCTAAGGGCTACTGTTATCCACACTCTCTACCGAACCGTTTTAGAACAACAGCCCACAAAGACGGCTAGCCAGAGCAGAACAAATATAGTGTGAGACAGAGACAGACGAGGGGTAGAAAAAGATGATGAAAAAATAAAAAGAAATTAAAGAATGAAAGAAGAAGACAAGAGGAGAGAGAAAATACAGACAAACCCCAAACAAGTTTAAATTGGGGCATTTAATCCAACCGTGGCTTTTATGATTTGATTGGAGCATCTTGTGTGTGTGCAAAGAATTCAGAAATGGTCTATTTTGGAATAATATGTCGTGTTTGTGTGACAAACACCTTGATTCAAGGGATTCTGATTGTTTAGGTTTTGTGAGGACAAACCACCCTTACGACAAACATATACGGTTTAGGAAAAGGTTATATTTAACATAATGCATCAAAACCTATTAATGCCACAGCTACTGACCAATCAATTTACTGGAAAATGCCATTATCATTCAGTGACGTTTCTGGAGCTTGATGCATGGATCATGAATATCTGTGTCCAGGCGTGGGCAAACTATGGTCGCAGGCCAAGTTCAACCTGTTGGGCTTTGTAATCTGGCCTTCCAAACTTCTTTAAGGCCAAAACCTTTTATATGATGATTTTTACAATGTGTGTGCATGCGTGTTTGTCTGTCCGCGGCTCCACGTTCCACTGGCTTCGCGCCCAGAGTTTACCTCACCTCACGCCCTCAGTCAGCTGGGATAGGCTCCAGCCCCCTGCAACCCGCCACAGCAGATGAAGCAGTTGAAGATGAATGAATACATGAATTTGCATGAGTATAAATACGTCATCCGTCAAATGTTAGAATTCTGTGTGGCTCACCAGTCAAAACGTTTGCCCAGCCCTGCTCTAGTCAAATCCACATGTCCTACTGATGAGGCAGGGAGGCTAATAACAATCCATATGAATATTGGTAAATGTACTTCCTGTATTTGATAGTGACAGTGACAGCAATCGGGAATGTGATGAACCTGCTTTATAGTGCATAGCTCTGGTGAATGTCAAGAAGTTGATTCATCCAATTTATTTGTTGTTGTTTATTCGTCCGTTTCGTTGTTGTCCTAGTTCTTGGAGTGGCTGTGTTATTGATTAAAGATCATTAGGTTAGCCGCAGTAAGACAGAGTACATATGTGTGAATGAGAGGGACCCAAGTGGAAGAGTGAGGTTACAGGGAGAAGAGATCAAGAAGGTGGAGGATTTTAAGTACTTAGGGTCAACAGTCCAGAGCAATGGAGAGTGTGGAAAAGAGGTGAAGAAGCGTGTACAGGCAGGATGGAACGGGTGGAGGAAAGTGTCAGGTGTGATGTGTGATAGAAGAGTTTCAGCTAAAATGAAAGGAAAGGTGTACAAAACCATGGTGAGACCAGCGATGTTGTTTGGTCTAGAGACAGTGTCACTGAAGAAAAGACAGGAGACAGAGCTGGAGGTAGCAGAGATGAAGATGCTGAGGTTCTCTCTGGGAGTAACCAGGATGGATAGGATCAGGAATGAGTACATCAGAGGGACAGCACATGTTAGAGGTTTTGGAGATAAAGTCAGAGAGGCCAGACTGAGATGGTTTGGACATGTCAAGAGGAGAGATAGTGAATATATTGGTAGAAGGATGCTGAGTTTTGAACTGCCAGGCAGGAGGCCTAGAGGAAGACCAAAGAAGAGGTTTATGAATGTAGTGAAAGAGGACATGAAGGTAGTTGGAGTGAGAGAAGAGGATGCAGAAGACAGGGGTAGATGCAGGCAACTGATTCGCTGTCCCCCTGAAGGGAAAAGCCGAAAGGAAAAGAAGAAAGATGAGTTCAATCAGTTCATTTTTGGCTACTTTTGTAGAATTACCTTATAAAGCTGTTATGACCATTTCAGCCAACAATACCTATCCGAAATGCATGAACCAACACTGATATTTATTTGCAGCCATGTTTCTGTAGAAACTATGAATTTGACTCCAGTATTCCCTCTTCCTGCATGTCTGCTTTTGGTCATCAGTAGCTAAATTACATATTCCAGTTTCAAACTGTTAGTTTTCAGATGTTTGGAGATGAGGAGGTAACATACAGCGGGTGTATCAGAGCTTTAAAGCAGTTACCTTTTACAGGTGTGAAACCAACAAATTCTTGGTTGTAGCCTTGATAATAAAATAATGAGGCATACGAAGTTTTAATCCTCCATAGAGTTAAAGAAAACTGGTCAGGTTCATTCTGTGGGTTCATCATTACAAATACACCTCTTAAATTACGTATACTGTACTGATTTAAACTAATATTACACTTTTGATTAGTGCAACGTTCAGATTTAATAAGCATTTTCTCCAAATATCTATTGTGTTTCTTTTTGTTCTGAAGCCTAGACTTTCTCTAAACTTCTAAAATTTGGGCCTAACCATGTTCGGAACACTTTCCAACACAGTAATGCATTTTAATTACCAACCCAACCATCGATTCTGTTTATTTTTATCAGGCTCACTTTAATGAATTGAACCATAGGGATGACAGTGATTATCTGTGTTGTTGTTGTTCAAATTTTCTCTCACATTCCAATTAGCCACTGCAGTTGATGTTTTTCTTTAAAGAAAGTAAAAATAAATTCAGACAATCTCAGGCAAGCACTCACATATTTATGTGTAGCTGTAGACAAAGACAAGTCAAGAGAATTTCTGAACATACTATGTGAGTGCAGAAATTTCAGATTGAAAGGATGTGACAAAATAGTGTTGTATATTGCATATTACATTCCGTGAAGCGGTGACGTATTATAATCGTCAGTGTTTGTGTGTTCGTCTGTCCGTCCGTCCACCAAATATCTTCGCGACCGTTGCAGATATGAACAGATAGGATAAAAGAAAAAGCACATTACTCGGGTAGCAAAGGGGTGAAAATAAGATGATTAACTTGCTTTGAGAAAACTAGGTCAAGTTTCAACTTTTGTATTCATCGCAGATTTTTGGAAGGCAGTCATGTGATACCGTACCTGCATTCTATTAGCTGACAGCATCTGGAAGTGCACAACGTTCTGTGAGTCTCGCACTTCCGTGAGACACAAAAGTGCTTTAAACAGAACAATAAGAGAAAAGGTAATAGAGATAGAAGGTGGTTTAATATCAGCATGGGGAGGGTTCATAAACGTTTAAATTACCGTAAATAATAAGATAGTTTTTCGCTCCATTGCGGAATTTGTTAATCTCGTGTGGTTCTTTGAACGCATCAACCACGAGGAACGATGGCGCACTGTATACCTTTTTCGGTACAAATCTCTGCAACCTGATGAGATATAATCACAAAATAGAAGGCAACATTTTGAGGAAGCCAGAGGCATAAAAATGTATAGGTCGCGGTAGAATGTTGAATTCAGGGGAGTCGCAGGATGTTGCAGTCTCTGACTGCCTTGTTCCAATAATCTGTAGCCACTGATAATTTAAGAACATTTTGATTAAATGCAATTTCACTTATTAATTGTTGCTTAAATCAATATGTAAACTGGAAAAAATAATACCGATCTGAGTCTGTGAGAAAATATTTTGACATATCACAAAGCTCTGATTTTAGATCAAAAACTAGTCCCAAATGTTCTGTCGGGTTTTCTCCAAGCAGAACCAAAGGTAAACAACAACTGGTGCAATAGGCAATAGGCTACAAGCTCAAGTTTTTACAAGCAGCACAGTGGTAGCTGTTGAACAGGGCAACGTGTGATGTGTGAGTGTTTCAGTGAGTGACAGTGAATGTGAGAGGGGCAGAGGAAAAGGTTAGCAGTAAATTGTCAGTTTGACAGGCAATGTATGGTTCGGCTGGAGCACACCAGTTAATAAATGCTGCAGTTTCTCTAGACCAAGAAATGTCCAGTCTGTTGTTTCAAAGTCAATGTGGTCATGCCCTCGTAAGAAACTTCATCAGCCTTGGAAGAAAAAAATTCCCCTCATTCTTCCTGACCATGGCCTCGAAAATTAGCCATTAGTTTTAATTTGAGTGACAGTGAACTCACAATGTCCTCAAAAGCTGAGGAACTTTTGGAAAGAAGTTCTCTGACATTGACATATTGTTCAGACATCTCTCCAGACCATTCTCCATCGCATCCTCCATAACAGGCTAGAGAGTGTAGCATTACATACAATGTATTTTTGATAGAAGGTATAGCGAAATCAACAAACAATCAGGGTCACCATCTTTTTAACAGAAAACTCCATAAATAAGAGTTGAAGAGATGTTCAAAAAACAAAGAACAACTTGACACGGTTAATTTGAGAAAAGTAAAGTTTGATAAAGGTTCAGACAGAAATGATCAATGGAAACCACAAAAAGGTCATAGGCACAACTACCGGTCATGAGTATAATATGTGTACAGTTTGGTGAAAATATGTGTGTATGGTTTGGTAGATGTGCTCTGGACAACATGCCATCAGTTATTTGGACACTCAATCAGCGTGACCATGGACAACAAAACATTTTTATCATCGGTAAAGGTATCTTTCCCAGCAAGGACAAATACGTGTCTCATTAAGTCATACGAATCGTGTTTTAAATGTTTGGCTTTGATATTGTTTATCTAGTGCATTAATGTTACTTACCCTGGCACTTCCCAATGACTGATCCAAAGTCATCTCTCACAGACCTGAAGAAAAAAAACACACACAGACAGGTTGACATGAGCAGAAAGGGTTACTTGGGGATAAACACACCTGAGCTTTGCATGACCTGGCATAAGGTCAGCCAGAAGAACCACTGCAAACTGAAGTGGCTCAGTGGATCAGGCAGAGAGGGCCTTCAGAGAAGGCAGTGTTTAAACAGACACTTAACAGAAGTCAGTGGAGGAGACCTTAAGCTGACTAAACACCCACTCACACCAACTAACGCCACGAGGCAAGGCTATAAAACAATGTCTTTGAAGAACAGTGTCGTCAACAAAGGGCACAGGAACCCTGTAAGCAGAGCAATTGGATGGGCTCTGGCCAGCCAGACTCAGAACTGAGTGACTTCTATTATGTTTTACATTTTGAAAAGTGTGTAAAAATTACATGCAATTAACAACAGGAGAACTACAAACCAGTCTTCACAATTTGCAGCTTGTCAGCCTCCAGAGTACGAGGTGTACTTGTTCACTGCTATTGATTTTCATCTCAATTTTGCTCCATTTAAAGCATTACATTGCATCAACAGGGAACATTGCTGAGTGAGTGTGTTTTCACTGTGTAAGGGGGAAAATTGGATTCCATCTGTAAATTACAAGCACTCAAAATAAACACAAACACTCCTGTGCTTGTAGTCTTTGGTCACTCTTGCTAGCCCTCTCTCTTAAACACACACACTCTTTAAAATTCTGCGATTTAATTTTGAATTGTATGAAGTATCGAACACATGCCACAAAGAATGGACTAAACTGACTTCTGTCATTTTAAAATGACTTATTGTTCTGTTGGTCTTACTGATGCTTAAAGAAACATTCATTTAAAAGTTGTTTTAGTCACAAGCTGAGGCTGCGGCTGTTTTAAGGGCAATGTGATAAATCATCCCATGAATAATTAAAAGGCTCAACCATTCACACACAGACGAAGTGCCTCAAACGGTGGGGTGAACTTCAATTATTACCTAATCTCTACACACTGGTCCTGAACCACCGCCAACAGCTTCCCGTTACTGTGGAAGAGAATAAGAGAATAGACAGGAATGAATGAGAGCACTGAAAGAGAGAAAACACAACAAATACACAAGGTGTGAGGTGAACTGGGAAAAAAGAAATGAATATGAAGATTATTAGAATTTTTTTTTTTTAAAGATCAATGAAGACCATCTAGGATGATTAAAGAATATAGAAAATATTTACTGGTGACAATGACAGAAAGAAGAGAGTGTCTTGAGAGTTGGTGGGAAAAGAAATAAAAACCAGAATAAACCTACAGTCAATACTTAAAATCAGGAAAAACAGCAGTACTTGAAAAGGTCAGACCAAAACAAAACCACTTGACCTCACTTAACACTGTCTTACATGTACGAATCAATAATCAATAGGAAACAATTTTTTTACTTGGTTTGTCTGATTTAATGAGAGCAATTAATGGACTAATTCAGACGATACACAGACAGAGAGAATCAGAAGAGTTGTAGGGACGACTCCAAGTTGTGTGTGTGTGTGTGTGTGTGTGTGTGTGTGTGTGTGTGTGTGTGTGTGTGTGTGTGTGTGTGTGTGTGTGTGTGTGCGTGCGTGCGTGTGTATCGCACCTTGCAAGAACCAACTGCCAGTTGATCTGCTTGTTTGTCTGACGGACGAGGCCAAGAGGGAGCGATGAGCTGGAAGGGCTGAAGTTTCCAAAACCACAACAACAGAATAATGTTTAAATAAAAGAACACGTTAAAACTACAGTAACTTCACTCGGTTCTTCAGAGCTGTGCACAAAGCTGCTGAGAGCAAACATTACTGAGGGACTGACAGAATTCACAAACATCGAGACTGGTAATCAATCAATCCAGGTTTTGCTGTCATTTGTGTAATATTCATATAGATCAGTCACCAGCAATGACATGCTTGAGTCACATCATGTTTACCATACACCGATTAGTTGACTGTGACTTTGTATTAAAATGTCAACAATACATCAATGCACCACATATCACACACAGAATCAAATTCACCTCAAATGAAGCTGAATGAAACATTTTGTAAATAAAAATCAAAACAAAAAATGAAGTCAACATGTCATGGAAAACTAAGATTTGGTTTTGTAAATTTCTTTATAGCTTTGGGCTCAGTTCTCACAAGCAGCAGGCTGGTTGAGAGAAGAGAGTGAAGAGTTTAATGTCTGCGTATCCTTTATATGGTTGTGGCAGTGTTACCACTGACACCCATGCAAAATTGATGAGTTTGGACCTGATCTGAACCCAACTCTGGACAAACGATTTACTGTTTTACAGGAAACTGTTAATCACCTGGTGGATTAGATAATCCAATAGCAAGTCATTAATGACAAGCATATGCGAGTGTCTAAGTGAAAGTACAGAATTTAGAGTGACATTGTCTCAACCATCTATGAGGATTAACAGAAGGTAACGCAAAGGTTAATATATGATTATGCAAGCAACAACAAACTTTCACAAAGAACAGTGTTTTGTTCACAAACACTCATAGAATTATATTTTTAAAAGTTTGGGTCAACTTCTTTCCGATTTCTTCATTAATCTTTTATATACTGTACTGTATATAAAATGAGATATTTGTGAAATGATTTTTTTTTTTTTGGTGATCACTTGTCAAACAACGGCCGATGTGAGGACTTAATTTTCAATTTCCTTCAATTTCAATTTCCTCAAGGATTAATAAAGTATTTATCATGGCTCCGCGGTGCACTGGCGTCGTGCCCGGAGTGTACCCCGCCTCACGCCCTATGCCAGCTGGGATAGGCTCCAGCTCCCCGTGACCAACTACGGCAGATACAGTGGCGGTACATGAAAATGAATGAATGAATATCATGTTTGTTTTGAGGACTAATTTCCAGTTGGGTCCTTTTTCACTTCACGATGCTCGCCAAATACATTTTCCAGGTTTCCATGGAGTCAAGGCTCTGGAGAAATGCCAGTAATACTGCAGACTGTTTCAACTTGCTGGTACCTACCAATAACATAGGCTTTTAAAAAGGTCATCATCATTATATTTTTGTATTTTTCAGTGGAGAACAACCCATAGCTGTTCTTCCCCTGACAACAAATAAAAATAACACAGCATATGTGAGGCGGTTGGTCTACGCTTTTAGGTTTGTTTTTATAATGAGAACTCTGATCCATTCTCATCCACATAAAGACAGAGTCTGAGATCCGAGAGCCAGCTGTGGTGAGAGGAGTTCATAAATATTTAATAAGGTTATCGATGATGCTAGCTAACCACCTGCAGAGAGGATAAGCAGACCTTGATGTTAAAGCATTACAAAATCCACTGCAGGCCACAAAAATCCACATGCTCCAAATTATACTGTGCAGTCAGAGCAGGGCAAACTAGGTCAGTGTTTCCAGATTCAGACTGCATGAAACATAGAAGTACATGCCTGGAATGCAGCACTGTGTCTCACAGACGTGTGTGTTCAGTACAGATCAGTCTAGTACAGTAGGGTCTCTATCAATATGCAGTTCTTCACTGATGTGTTGATAACAAATGCATATAATCATCATCATTTTTCATGGGTGGAAGTAAAAGATGACTTTTTCCATGCACACAAAAGGCTTATTCTCCTAAACCCATGTCCATGGATCTGCTAAAAAAAGATGTTAGTGAGCTTTTGCACTTAATAGGAAATCCATCCACCCGACAGTATACCAAATCATGATGCTGACTGAACAAACGGATGATTGACCAGGTGTGAACAGTAAAAGGTCACCCTCATGTGGGCACTTTTATCACACAACACAGCTCCACAGATGTGGCAAATTATATGGATTTCTGTGTCCAACACTCTTTAACACCAGGAAACCTTTGTTCCACTTCACAGTTGTGGTTCATCACTGATTTGACTGAACAACATTATTACTGCACAGGTGACTGTTGGGCTGTTCACAATAAAAGGCCTCTCTATGTGTATGTTTTGAAAAGAAAAATCCATTTGGTGCTGCAATATTAATGTCACATGACTATAGTAAGTACGGAAACTTTTTTTTTTTTTTGAAGAGCAATCAATATATGGTGTGACCAGATGTGTTGCTTTTATGCAACACATCTCACTTCAACATGAGTGGAAGTAAGATTTGATTTTTTCTATGCACACAAAAGGCATACTCTCCTAAACCCATATCCATGGATCCACTAAAAACAATGTTAGTGAGCATTTGCACTGGATAGGAAATCCATTCACCTGACAGGTATAGCAAATCATGATGCTAATCGGACAAATGTATGATTGACCTGATGTGAACAGTTACTGGGATTAAAGAGGTTGATTGCATTTACATTACATTTACTACACAGAGTTGACTAGGACATTGATTGTTGCCTCTTCAATGGACACATGGTGTTGCTGGACATGGGCAGAAGCCTGAACACTGTCACATAAAGTATGCTGATTCAAAGAATCCTGAAGGTTCTCACTGGTTGACACGTCTACAGAAAACTATGGCCATGTAAGAATGTTTTCAGCTTCTCTGAATTGCATACTGATCCTTCCATCCTGGACTACAACATGAGGTGATGGTTCATAATGATTGGAAAGACAATGGACTTCAAGATATTGTTACAATACTGCTGTGCATTCAAGTTACCATCAACAAAACGCACTTATGTTGCTTAGACCTGCGTATACTGTAACCCCACCACCACCATGGGCCATTGTCCACAACACAGACATCAGCATACCGATCATTCATAAGATTTTGTCATCAACCCAGTGCAGTGCTAACTAGGATTTGTCCATGAGGACACTTCCTCATGAGCTCTGTGAGGATGGTGACCATGCAGATAAAACTCTCTATTGCTTTTTGCCAGCTGTTGCCTCAGCTGTCTGTTTGGCTGGTCTCAGATGATCTCACAGGTGTAGAAACCAGATGTATTGATTATTCCAACCATACAGGTGCTGTAATCCCGTTGTTAAATCAGTATACGTACATGCTACAACAAGTCAGTTGAAAATGTCAGAATAGATTTTAGATTTTTTCTTTCATGGTGTTCCAACTACATGTGCATCTGGATCAAAACACAGATCTAAAAGATTAATATATTACATGTGTGTGTGTGTGTGTGTGTGTGTGTGTGTGTGTGTGTGTGTGTGTGTGTGTGTGTGTGTGTGTGTGTGTGTGTGTGTGTGTGAATAGTATACACTGTATATACATACTGTATAGTCAGTTTTGTATATACTGTATATATACCATATATATTGTGTGTGTGTATATTCATAAAGTGTGTCATATTCTTCCACCCACCCACCAGCCTTATTCACCTGAACTCCACCCTCACTCTTTCACCCTGAACAGTTTATTGTAAAATTTACCTCAAAAACCAAATTTTGTGGAATACGGTATGTTACTGCATGCATTCATTTATTAATTTCAATTTGAGCTGCAATGCAACATTAAAAGACTTAAATCTGTTACGTATCTGTCAAAAATGGAAAGTAATGTTGAGACAATTCAAATCTCGATATTCATATACTAACCATTTATAATTAAAAGTAATGGGACTTTTAATTTTTTTAAGATCATGTTACTCTTAATCTTATGTTATATTGAATATTTAAGAAAATTACTACTCTTCTTTACATGAGATTTCCTGAGTCAGTGACACAGAAATGTATTCCCTCAAAATTCCAACACATGTTTGCAGATATTCATTCAGAACTTTGTAAAATTTAGTTTGTATATTAAACCGAGATCAATTGCTGCTTCCCTCTGCATATGAGTCCATTACGCTGTCAAAATATTGGCAAAACATGCACAGCAGGGCATCTGCTCCTAACTCATCAACATAAAAAGAACAAACTTACCTGTACAAGTAATGTAAGATGAATCGAAATGGCCCTGTAAGAAATATATGACAGTTGCAGGACATTATGGAAACAGTGTTTTTTTAAGATGACACATAAAACAAATAACAAGAGGAAACTTATTTGTATTATTTTGTTTGTGTTTATTTAGTTTCTTATTAATGCATTAATTAAACTAATTCAACAGTAACAACTAAAGCACTAAAGCCTTTATAAGCATTTTTACCGAAGCTGGAGAGGATTTCGTGTATAGTTCAATCATACATATAAGACCTGAGCATACCTGTCACTGCTTTTGTGATCAGTGAGGCGTCCTGCTCCTTGTTGCTTCGCAACTGTGAATGACAGGAAGATCAGCTTGACAATCAGTTCTTTCCCCAGCGAAGAATATTGGCCTCATAGTCAGAGCTTAATATGTCATGGATACGTTTTTCACTTGCTGCTAAGATAAACTTATAAGTGTATAGGCAATGACAGTTGACATATACTTTGGAACTCTAAATAAAAATAAGTACGTTGTCCTATCGACGAAATTTAAGAGCTCATTGTATTAGCGAGTACAATTAAAAAGCCAAGCTGCAGTGTATGTAAATTTTAAATGCCATTATGAAGACAGCAGTGTGTCATACAGCTGCTACGTGGCTTTGAGCGGAGGACCCACACAGCTGATCAGAGTTGACTTTCGATCAGTATTTGTGGAAATTAATAAATTGTACTACACTACAAATAATCTTAATAGCAAGTCTGACTAACCTGTGTGTCCGTCTCTGGTGGCCATTCAGTAATGACGAGTAAATCGTATAATATGTTTTCATCTTCGCCCTCTACTATACTGTCTTCTGCCATATTTAGTTAGACCAGCCGTCAAAAGTCTACGGATACCGCCACGGGCCAAAATACATCAGAGATCCGCGTTTGGAAAGTCTGTTTATTTTTTAAATTATACCATTTCATTAAAGGTATTCCTATACCACGATACATAATAGCATATCGATTGTGTTCTCATGTAGGGACGTGTGTTGTTCAATTTTACTGTTTTTATGAATGAGTTACTACCCGGAACCAACGAAACAAAACCGGTCGGAGAATCAGGTTGCACCGGACTAATGATTCCGAACACGTTACTTCCGTTCGAGTTGCACTCAGAGTGACAGCAATGGCAGCGTTTTCTGGTATGGATTTTATTGTTTTCGACCTAACGCCAACGCTATATTGGCTATATTCGTTATTACTGCAGTGGTTTTTAAAGCTAAGTAAGTATACTAATTCGTTTTTTTTACAGAAATGGGGGTTATGCCTGAAATTGCACAGGCTGTGGAAGAGCTGGACTGGTTGTAAGTTACTCCGCAAAGATTTGACTGCCACATCAGTATTATGAAATCGAGCCTATGCTTTAACGTCATTCCGTGTTCATGTTAATCCTAACAAAACAATCAATGGTTTTATTGACTTTATTTCAAACATTTTTTTTGCAGGCTCCCAACTGACATCCAGGCAGAATCCATTCCCCTTATTCTTGGAGGAGGAGATGTGCTCATGGTAAGACACCTTCGTTGTTTCTGTCTTTGATGTAAAGCTTCCACACAAGGCAGATTTTACATCTCATTTTTGTTCCCTAGGCGGCAGAAACTGGTAGTGGCAAAACAGGTGTAAGTATTTGATTCATGTACATTGTGTGCATTCAAACAAACGACCAAGTTTCGTGAAAGACAAGCTTAAACATGGTATTTGTCATCTTCAGGCTTTCAATATCCCAGTCATCCAGATTGTGTATGAAACCTTGAAGGACCAGCAGGAGGGCAAGAAAGGCAGAGCCTCCGTCAAGACCGGAGGAGCTAGTGAGAACATTTATTTTAATGTTTACTTTGGTTGGTTGATAAGCATAAAGCATGGTCATAATACTGCACAGATTTCTATGTTTAAGAGACCTAACCAGGACAATATTCTAATTTAGGGTCCATGTTAGTAGAATAAATTATAAAACTCAGTTGTATGTTTATCCTGCTTTTTTTTATTTCTTTGTCTCAGTTTTTAACAGTTGGCAGATGAATCCTTATGACCGCAGCACAGCCTTTGGTAAGATGGGAACATGAGTATATAATGCCACATTCCAGCGCAATGTTGAAAACAATTTCATCTATTCAATTCAGTGAAATGAAATACAGTATGTTAATTGTGAAACATATCCCCAATTTTTGCTCTATGTTCCCTCTCGTCATTATCATTTTAAATTTTTCCATCCACAGCAATTGGTCCAGATGGTTTGTGCTGTCAGAGCAGAGAGTTTAAAGAGTGGCATGGCTGTCGCTCTACGAAAGGGGTCACCAAAGGTATTTGCTTGACAGTTGCATACATTTTAAGACTACTTTAAATTTAAATAAATAATATTTTAAAAGTAACATACATTTTCCAACTAAACATCATTGATTGATGGATATTAAAGTTTCTTCATTCTTTTATCAACTAATTTCTGTTTTCTCCTTGTCCTTTTTTACATTCAGGGAAGTATTATTATGAAGTGACCTGCCATGACCAGGGTCTGTGTCGTGTTGGCTGGTCCACCAGTCAGGCTGCACTGGACTTGGGTATCATGTTCTATTAACATTAAGATATTAAGATAAATATTCTCTCTAAAACAGAAATTCAATCGCGTTCTATTTTTTCTTTCCTTGAAGGAACTGACAAGTATGGTTTTGGTTTTGGTGGAACTGGAAAGAAATCCAACAACAAGCAGTTTGACAGTTATGGAGAGGTGACAGTGAATGATTGAGCATGTTAGTTACACATATAAACAATTGTGAGAATAATTTCAACATGTTTATTTGTTGTTTTCCTTTCGCAGGAGTTTACCATGCATGACACTATCGGATGCTACCTGGATCTAGACAAGGGCCAAATTTCTTTCTCTAAAAATGGTTCTGTCTCAGTTGTTACCATTCTTCTTATGGTCTTGATGATCATTTGGTATCAATGGTAAATAACAAGGTTAATCATGTTTTTTGCCACTTTCTCTCAATTTCTTTTTTGCAGGTAATGACCTGGGTGTGGCATTTGACATCCCTCAGCATGTGAAGAATCAGCCCTTCTTTACCTCCTGTGTGCTTAAGGTATGACATCAACATGAAGGTAGTAAGAAAGTAAACATGTTCCAGATTAAAAAAACAATTAAATCCCCCTTCTTGTTTTCCATTTGACAGAATGCAGAGCTGAAGTTCAACTTTGGAGGAGAAGAATTTAAACATACCCCAAAGAGTGGGTTTGTTGGCCTGGACAAGGCAGCAGAGGCTCACACAGTCAAATCTTCTCAAACAGGTGATTGAAACCAACAATATTTTAGGTTTAGCAAGAAAATATTTTGAAATACACAGAAACATTCAAATGTGATTGTGACATAAATGACACTTGTAGAAACCCTGAGATAATTTGATGTTTAGACAAAGTTATGTGTTACTTTCTCTTACAATAAAACCTTACTCTATTGCACAATTTAAAACAAGTACTGTAATTAGGGATAGATTACCAGTAATGCCCATGTTGATTACACCATTGATACAGGACTAGAAAAGCACCCTGTCATATGTGTCAGTCCTTAATGACTTTCTGCTTTCTCATCATGTAGGCAGCGCCAAAGTGAGTCAATCAAAGGCCTCATCAAACGCACCAAAAGCTCTGATCATTGAACCATCTAAAGAATTAGCTGAACAAACCCTCAACAATGTCAAACAATTCAGGAAATATGTGGAAAACCCCAAACTCAGGTATGTCTATACAGAAATGTGTCTGACATTGTTTGTCTCATACATGAAAGGCAGGACATTAGCTGAGGACGGGCCTTTGTTCTTTTTGGAAAAAATCCACTTCTGGTCTTCCACCAATAGATGGAGCCAGAGTTTGATTATAATTCTTGTGTTTTAGGGAATTGCTGGTCATTGGAGGTGTGGCTGCCAAAGAGCAACTAGCCGCTCTGGAACAGGGGGTACGTCTCATAGAAAGTCTCCAATTTTTTTTAAATCAAGTTTATTATTAAACAGGTTTTGAAATAGTTAAATTTTTATATTTGTGTCTCCCTGTACATTGTTCTTCTGCTTGTCCATTATTCTATTTTTTTGTGTTGTCTCAATTAGATTGATATTGTTGTGGGAACACCCGGCAGACTGGATGACCTCATATCCACTGGGAAGCTCAGTCTGTCCCAAGTTCGCTTTTTGGTCCTGGATGAATGTGTACGAAAACGCAGAGCGTGTTTTAATAAATCTTACTTGTTTCTAAGAACAAATTTCTTTCATTTATTGGATTACTTGCACAACATGGTACTCTCTGTGGTCACTTATTCTTTTGTCTGTGATCCATATCTCTCAGGATGGCTTGCTATCTGCAGGTTACACAGACTTTATCAACAGGATCCACCACCAAATCCCTCAGGTCACCTCTGATGGCAAAAGACTGCAGGTGACAATGCCCTCTGGTACTCACCATTTAGCAGAGAAAGTAGGACGCTGCATGGTTCATGTTATTGCTGCAGCATTAACGACAGCTAGTTATAGTTCTTGAAAACAGATTTGTGCATTTTCTTTCTAGGTTTCACATAAGTCCGGTATTAGTATTTCATTGTGCTTGATCTACAGGTATTGCTTGATGCTCATTTGTTGAATTCTCTTTCCTAGGTGATTGTTTGCTCAGCTACGCTGCATTCATTCGACGTAAAGAAGCTGTCTGAGCGCATCATGCACTTTCCCACTTGGGTGGACCTGAAAGGGGAGGACTCTGTCCCCGAAACTGTCCACCATGTGGTTGTACCTGTTAACCCTAAAAGCGATCGTCTCTGGGAACATCTGGGCAAGAAACACATTCAAGTCAGTTTCATCTTGACGACTAACTGCATTATTTTCTTGTCTCTTTGATTTTTCTCAAGAATTTTCTTTATTTTATTGCTTTGAATAGACTGACGAAGTCCACACCAAAGATAACACCAGACCAGGAACTAATTCTTCCGGTACACTTTGAACCATTTAATGTTATCCTAATTTGATGAATTAGTTGAGCTCTTTCAGTGAACATCACGTTAATTTTCTGGTTAGTTCTGATTTGGGAATGTTCTCAAATGTTCTCTTGCATTTTAGAAATGTGGTCAGAAGCCATTAAGTTGCTGAAAGGCGAGTACACAGTGAGAGCCATCAAAGAACACAAGATGGACCAGGCTATAATCTTTTGTCGCACCAAGATTGACTGTGACAACATGGAACAGTACTTTATCCAGCAAGGAGGAGGTAGGGAGTGTCAGCACTACAGCGAGTTTTCTTGTAAACACTCATAGGAGTGAATCTTTAAAGTGGAAACATTCCCTTTTGTGCACACGTACTTATGAAACTTCTCTTTCTTTTAGGTCCAGACAGTAAAAACCATCAGCTCTCCTGCGTTTGTCTCCATGGTGACCGTAAGCCCAATGAACGAAAGAATAACTTGGAGCGCTTCAAGGTATTAATGTGAAAACTTGGTAACTTTGTTAACAGCATCCAGTCGGTCATTGTTTTAAGATTTCTAATTTGTTCTCAGAGAAAAGAAGTGAGGCTGTTGATTTGCACAGATGTAGCTGCTAGAGGAATCGACATCCACGGAGTTCCTTATGGTACAGATATTAAATTTTTAATATAAAACATTACTGTGCATTTCGGACAAAAAAGCTCTGATTTGTTGGAGCACAGATTCCACAAGACATCTTTTCTTTTCTTTTTTTTACTTTTATTTTGCTGCAGTGATTAATGTCACCCTGCCGGATGAGAAGCAGAACTACGTCCATCGTATCGGTAGAGTTGGAAGAGCTGAGAGGTGAGCAGATGTTTTCCTTTAAAGAATCATGTAATTTTATTAAAGTCATATTCATTATATCCAAAATATTCACTAAATGGACTTCATCTTACAGAATGGGGCTGGCCATCTCCTTGGTAGCTATGGAGAAGGAGAAGGTAGGATGGTTCAATGTGCACTCTGAATGTTAGTTATGCATGTTTAAAGTCGATGGATGTAAATCTTTCCTCATGTGCAGGTTTGGTACCACGTTTGTCCAAATCGAGGTAGAGGCTGTTACAACACCCGACTGAAGGAGGATGGAGGTTGCACCATTTGGTACAATGAGAAAGAGGTAAATGAGGCCTAGAAGACTTTCTCAACTCAATTTATGTACCATATTCAGAGGACAGTGATTTTATAAGCATATAAAATCACACGATTGCTGCTGACAGCAGGTCATGAGGTTTAAATAATAATAATAATAATTATTATTATTATTATAATTAATTTAAAGGCTTACAGATTATTCACCATCCAAGTGACTTTCAAGTTTAAGCAATCCAATAAGCAGCTATTTAATTGGTCGTCCTGGCAAAATGGCACCTTTTGGTTTGGAGGTGTGTACTGTGAATTTTCATGTGTTCATGATGAAACCAGAACCAGCAGTAAAGTTTGCTTCATTTTGGAGGCAATGAAATCCCAAACACTTTGTGTCATTTACGTCTTTCATCTGATCACAGCTCCTGTCAGACATTGAGGAGCATTTAAAATGCACCATCACCCAGTGTGAGCCGGACATCAAGATTCCTGTGGATGAATTTGATGGAAAAGTCAGCTATGGCCAACGGAGGGCATTGGGAGGTATTTATTTTAAAACGAATCATCCCTTGCAACAATATTTTGTCCAATTCTATTAACACTAGTAGTACTAATTAAAATAATAGTAACCTCTTGTGCTGAAATATCTAGCTTAATTACAATTGGAAAATTATAAGACACCTGTAGCCTAGATTGTTTTGTATCTTTGCTGAACACAAAAATTCACTGCTTTTCATTAAGCTTAATAATCAAACCTGCTGTTCTCTTCTAGGTGGTAACTACAAGGGTCATGTGGACGTTCTGGCTCCAACAGTCCATGAGCTGGCAAACCTGGAGAGAGAAGCCCAGAGTTCCTTCCTCCATCTGGGATACTTGCCTAACCAGCTTTTCAAAGCCTATTGAAAACAGCTAAACTACCATCCTATTATAGGTGCCACTGCTACACAATACAGATAATGTTTTTTTCCTCATGAACTGGAGAATTGAAATTAATAATAAATGAAGTGCATGAAATGTTTATTTAAAGCTGTTGAAATTAGAGCATTTCAATGGATATGCCAAGTTTATGTATAGTCTGCTTACAGAGAATAACCAGACACATATCTGTGTAAGTACATCAACTATAATATTTTTAGTTTACACTTTGAACTTCTTTGTTTTGAAGGAATCCACTGATATGACAGAACCTACACAGACACATTGATATGACAATAATTTAGTTTCCCTGTGAAAGATTTGGTTTGCAATTCAGTGTATTTAAGTGGGTCTTTTTTGAAATAAACTAGCAGTCTGCTTAAGTTGTGTTTCTGTTTTCACTAGTGGAATAGACCTCTAGTCTTGATTCAGTGGAACATGAGGAGAGATTTCCCCAAACGTGTGGACACAATTTCAGTTAAATCCAGTGACCATTTTGTTTTTGTTTTTTTGTTAACAAATGTGCAGTCGGATGCATATACGATTGATTTATAGTAAGAATACATTTATGGCAGAGCCATAACTCATTCTGTGACAGCTATAAAATCAGACTGGATTGGGGAGTACAGTATACAAAATAACTGAAAGATGTTCTCACAGATTCATACCAACAAATGGGTCTGAACCTAATTGCTGGGACCAAAAAAGTCCAGATCCAGGTTTGTTGAAAGGTGTGATGTTGGAACTAGTCCACTTCACAAAAGCGCTGACTGCATCCTGCAGACAGGTTATTCTGGGTGTGTTAGAGCAAAATCTTGACTTTAATCTCAAAGATAAACTTCAGGTTTGGTGTCATGTATCACACTTGCTGAAAAGAAGGAACAGATTCAAGATGAGCCTTTTATCCTCTAGTCAAGTCCCTTCAAAAAACCCAGGGAATCAGTGCTGTCCAATGTCCTAGTCAAAAGACTGGGACAGTCAAAATAAACACATTTTGACATTACAGTATTTTATATATCAGTACAACTCCCTGACTTGAAATTTATACTAAAAACTACAAATGATAAATGTACATACTATCCTAAATACTATCAAGACTGAAGTCATGGTTTCATCAAGAGGAATTTGCTATGACTGACACAGTCCCTGTTGATACAAAGCTCACAGTACAAACAGATCATCAACCTTTTCAACAATAAAGACAATAATGTACTTTACTCCCTTTACAAGAAAATTGGTTTGGGAAAAAAAAAAAGCTTGATCAACATTTGTTGGTATTCCGGATCATGAAAGTAGTGAATATAAGTTTGCCATTTTTGTGGAACAAAAAGTAAGTTCATTCATACTCTCCTTGAACACAACTTCAACATTGGTGAGCAAAATGTAGATCTTGTACATATGTTCAAAAGAACTGAACGATGGAGGGGTAGCCTGGTTAAATGAAGTTTTTGTATTTCACCCCGTTACTCACAGACTAACCGGGCAGTTAAAAAAAAAAAGTTAGAAGGCAGTCTGTCGTGTATGCAAGTGAAATGAAGTAATTTAAAATAAAATAATAAATCAATAATAAATTACTGTAATCATAAAGAAAAGCTTGCACTGCAAAGCACGTGGGAAAGAGCCATATTACCACGTCAGAATATGAGTGATCCCATTTGCACAGAAATAGCCTTGGACCTACTGACTTCAGACAAAGTTACCATGCAATCGTTTGCTACTTAGTAATACAGTAGCGAGGACCACTGGTACATCAATTGGCGCAGGCTTTTATTTTGAAATCTTCCCGCTCAGAACTCAGTCGACATTTCCTGTGAGGGCGTCGCATCGTCTTTTCTGCATTTGAGAGATTTACAGCCTTGATTTTATATAAAGACATTATTTTGGAAAACATGCGTGGTCTTGCCAAGTAAGAAGAAGTCTTTCTGTAATTTTTCAGTCCACATTAGGTACATATACTCGTGTGTCGTAGGCTGATTTTACTATTTCATCGTTTGTGCTTTTTTTCCATGGTTGAGCTCACTCCCTCTTTTGGGCTGTGTGCTGTGCGCCCAAACAACGGCAGATATGTTTCCATATCTGAAATATATGCCAACATTAAAGTCTTATATTAGAGTTTTGAAATTGTAGCATAACTTAAATTGTATCTGCTCAGTCCCATAACGGAAAGTTGGTGTTTTGTAACGTTATAGGGTGACATGTTGAGAAAAGGAGGTGAAGGTATCTAATGGCTGAGCCTGCAGATCAAAAAACTGCATCCCTAAAATTCTGATGATAAAACTCATATTCATGTAAGGTGGTACTGATGGAGTTCAATGCTGACCTCAGATCTTATGACACCCTAAATTAGATGTAGATTTGGAGTCACCCATCTCAGTTGTTAAGGTTTGAATGATCACAAACACCTTGTTCTGCAGGGGCCCTGGAACCATTAATGAAATGTCTCTTTTCTTATATGCCTACTGTGTGTAATGATTGTTGTTGTTGTCTTATGGCATATCTCCTGTTGCTGGAATTGAAAGAACTACTTGTCAAATTTAGACTATAGAGACATTGATCTATATGAAAATATTAATCAGCATGCATTTTTATTGTGAATACACTTTTAAGTGTTTTTTTTTACATGCACATAATAACAACAGCAACCGTAATAATATTAATAATAAAGTGAAAAATAATATGTAATGAATGTAAAAAATAAATACAGGTACTGTATATACCCAACAACAAACAATTGGTCCCAAGAGGTTGTATGTTAGCTGAATTGTACAAAAGTTGTAATATATTACATTTGAAGCTGTAATCGCCATTTGAGGTCATTCAAATGCCATTACTACTCTCAATACGAAAGTACTATTCCCTAAGACTTACCAGAAAAAATTACAGGACTTAAAAACAATGTATAGTAATAAAAATAAAATAAAATACCAGTACATGTGGTTTCAAGTTAAGTCGTTCTCGATTATACAGTTAAGAGTCTGTTTACTGCATGTGTGACTGTGGGGGTGTGTGCAGATGTTTGTGTGTGTGTGTGTGTGTGTGTGTGTGTGTGTGTGTGTGTGTGTGTGTTTGCATTTTGATCCTATTCACAAGAGCAGAGAAATACAGATACAAAGGCGTCCATACACCTTCCTTTGCTTTTCTGCAGTCACAAAATGTGAATACTTCCACCAGAAGCATTTGGTCACTACCCTTTGCTTTATCATCCATGATAATAAATGATGGCACTAATAATGTTAATGTGGAAGTGGAAGTTAATGCAATTGTTTGGTGAAAAATCAGTTTACGTGCTTTTAGCTTGTTCATTTTATTATAAAACTTTCTGGTTTGACATCCAAGTATTGTTTCATTCAGGGCTGCACTGAAACAGCACCATCCCATCAAGAATTTGGGCCAGGAACTGTTACCTAACCTCAATCGTGTTAAACAAGGTAAGAAGCTGTAATTACTTTATTAGCAATTTTAATCATTTTTGTTGTCTTCATATGAATAGTCAGTGACCCAAAGTCAAGACTGTTTTTCTGTTATTCCAAAAACTGGTTTACAGCTAAGCAGCGACAAGCAACAAATTCCCACAAATGTGAAGAATATAGGAGGAGAGTGAGAAAGAATGACACGATGTTAATGTTTTTTTTTTTCATTTAATAAACAGTATGTAATTTGTACTTTTAGATCATGTAGTGTGTGTAGAGCATATAGCGTGTGTCACTTTTTTCCTCTTCAAAACTAAATTTAGGAAAGGAAGTTGAAGGAGACAAAGTGGAAGATCACTGAAGATGGACAACACAGTTTCCTGCAAAACAAAGATGGATGCTAACTTAGTATGGCAGTGGCGCATTCTGCATGTAAGAAAACATTCAGGATGTCCAGAACCATTCCATCACAGCAGTAAAGCAGGCCTGGATTTTAATGTAGAAGCAAAGACACAGAAAAAACTTGACTTACAGTTAGTAACCAATGGTGTAATACTTGAGGTGTGTGATTTTGCTAAAACAGTAAACAAGGGAGAAAAACATTTTATTACAGACATTCTGGAGAACAATTTCAATCTTAGATTGGAAAATGAGCAACAGCGGGCTGATTTTACTGGTCACATTCTACACAAAGTTAAAGACTTGTTGAGAAACCCTCCCGTAGATGACTATGAAGTTTTTTCGCTCTTTGACACATCAGAATTCACCAGCAGAAGCAGTCACGGACAACAGGCATCCTCAGAGCGTACAACTGACAATGATGGAAAACATGGAGGTGAATTCAAATATTCACAAACATCAAAAGAATTTAAAAAGATAGAAGGTCACCCAGAGAAGATGGATGAACAGTCAAGGGAACCATCAACAAAAGAGCTGAAAGAAGATCTTTTTCTGACTTTGTTCCCTTATTGTCAAGAAATTGGACTGAACCTTGGCTTTGAGGCAAAACAAAGTTTAGATCCGGGTTTGTTGACTGCAGGTGTGATGCTAGAACTGGTCGACTTCACAAAAGAGCTGACTGCGTCCTACAGCCAGATTATTCTTGATGTCTTGGAACATAACTTTCAGCTTGATCTCACTGATGGAGAAGTAAAAAAACGTGTTTGGTTTCAGGTATTACACTTGTTGAAAAGGAGAAAGCACCTTACCCGTGGGACCAAAACAGCTCCAGAGTTTAAGAAGGAAGCATTTTCTTTCAAGACAAGCCCCTGCAAAAGACCTGAGGGTTCAATAATGTCTGATTTAAGAGCCAAGAGATCCAGAACAGGTCAGTCTGTACACACTGACAGACAGACAGTATCTCAGCTCACTCAGTTCTCTACCAGAGAAAAAACAGAGAATCACCAAAACTATGCAGGCGTTCAAGCAACGCCTGATCCTTATTCAGACCATGTCACACATTCATCTAATACTGACCATTTGGATCAAAAACAAACAAACTCCAACATCTCAAGAAAATCAGAATCAAGTTGTCAAATGTTTGGTGTTCCATTCTTCATAACAAGTAACACTTCGTCAAGTTTGCCAAACTCTCACCTCAAACATTTCATTTGAAATAGATGATAATGGAGTTAGTTGTGGTAAAGAGCAATACCAAATTCAGCAAAATACACCTCATGAATGTGACATGGAAGAAGAGGAAACAGGAACAGAGAACTTGTGGAAGTTACGAGCTAACCGTGTTGAACAAATCCTTCCTGCACTAAACAAAGAGTTTAGTCGATTCAAATGGTTCAGGAGATTTCTTCTTGAATTCAATATTGGATTTGGGCCAAAGCAAAACATCAGTGTTGATGCTTTGACAGATTGCGTTTTTCTGAAGATTGCTAAATTTGCCTTAGCAATGAACTCATCCCATCAGGATTTCATCATGGAGATTCTTGAGTATAACTTTGACCTTGGCCTGCGGAGTAAACACCACAGGAATATTTTTGCATGCAAAATTATGAATAGAATAAGACAGTTGAGCAGTTGTCACAATGTTGTCAAATTCTCAGATGATGTATTTGAACTGACTGATCCCAATCCATCATCAAATGTGGGAAATCAGAATGTGGGGTGTGTCATTCCTGAACTCAGTAACATATCAGAAATAGTGAAGGACCATGCTGATCATGCGCATCCTCCTTATTTACGTGCTGAAACTAAAGAACTAAAAGAGAGTGTGGATCTTTATACATCTTGCAATAAAATAGGTCTGAAGCTCCACGTGAAAAATAACCAACCTAACAAAAAACTGGCGATCAGCAAATTGACCAATGCTGCAGTAATGGAAATTATGAACTTTGCAGAAAAGCTGTGTGGAACGTTTGAGCAGATTTGTCTTGATATACTCAGACACAACTTTGATCTTCATTTGCCAGGTGAAGATTCTGAACCTGCCAGAAATATTCTTGCACAAATTCCTGCTGCAATGGAGCAAAAGAATCTGTCACGCTGTGTAAAAGCCTGCAATAAAAGAAAGTTCACCACACATAATATTGCAACAATAGAAAAAACAGATTGCCAAAACAACCACGATGTAGATTCTTGTAGAACTGGTTCACCCCAGGCAATAAACATGGACCAAAGTGGAGGCGGTTCCACAGACATCGCATCCAAAAATGAGTTCAATCTAAAACTGTGGAAATTTAGGGCGAATCATATTCAGCGAATCCTTTCCATGCCTCATGAAGAGCACTGTCCACTTTATTCATACTCCAGATGTAAAAAGGTAGGTGTAGATTTCAATGTAGGATCTGGTATAAAACAAAACCTCAATCCCAATTTGCTGACCAATGGCATCATGGTTGAATTAAACACTTTTGCCACAGCAATGCTGTCGGCCAGAAAAGATTTTGTCACAGAAATACTGGAGTACAATTTTAAACTTAATTTGAAAAATGAGCTGTCTCGCAGTGCCTTTGCACATCAAACTATGCAGAAACTTAGAGTAATGAATTATCATAAAAAGTCCAGTGCTCTGCGAATGAACATGGTTTTTGACCTTCCTGATGTGACTTACACACTGGACCCTATTTATGACACAACTGCATATTGCCCAAAATGCTATCAAGAACGAAATAAGCTTCATCAGGATACATTTGATATGAACCAAATACATCATCCTTATCCAAGTAATATGGCTGACACAGTCTCCATAGATGCGAACTGCACAGTCCTAAAGCCGGCAGCAAATCCATTATCTACTGTCCCAACGATGGAGGACAGAATAATGGACAGTTACCCACTTTGCAAAGCAATAGGTTTGAACTTGTGTGTGGACAAAAACTACACAAAAGTTCAACTTGACCCACATGTTTTGACACTTGGGATCATGAATGAGGTGGTTAGTTTTGCAAAAAAATTGTGTGGAACAAAAAGTAAGATCATTCATACTCTCCTTGAACATAACTTCAATATTGGTAAGAAGAGCCAAGATGTAGATCTTGCACAGATGTTCCGCAAGGCAACAGCTGTAAAAGATGGAGGGGTAGCCTGGTTCAATGAAGTTTTTGTGATTCGACCAGTTTCTCGCAAACTTCCTGTGCATGGCAGTAGATTGAAAGAAGCACCTTCCATGCAGAGAAATGAGATGAAGGAAATAATTAAAAAGAGAAAACTGGCACTGCAGAGGAAGCAGGAAAAAGCTACATTGCCTAGTATTATGAGTACAGTTAAATCAAGTTATCCTATTTGCACAGAAATAGGCTTGGACCTAGATGTGACAGCAAAATCAGGAGAGAAAGAAAAACTTGACTTAAACCTGTTGACCAGAGCTGTGGTGTTTGAGATACATAAATATGCCACTCAAAAAGTGGGTCACTATTATCCACGCACTGTCTTTGATATTCTTGACTGTAACTTTGATCTTAGCTCACAACATTATAGGCGCTGGGAATTTTCCCTAGCTACTGCATCCGAAATCCAAACAATTGTCAAACAATGGAAACAATTAGACGGAGTAGACAAAGTCTTCAAATTACCATTTATCTATGATTCCCAGACTTCAGAAATGTTGGAAGAAGAGAATCAAATTGAGAATAGTGTAAACTTAACTCTGGATATTGATAGCAATTCAGAATCAAGTGATGAGGCCAATTGTACACCTTTCCTTAGTTCTACTGACATCTCATCCTGTTCAACGACTATAAACTCAAATGTTATCCCACCATTTGGATATCATCTTGACAAAAGAAGCCTTTGTCAAGATGAAGGCAAAATACAGACTCGAAAAAATGTATCACTTGAGCTTTGCATTGAAGAAGTAAAAATCAGAACAGAAAATGACTATACCTGTCCTTTAGGAGAGTCTGATCTAGAATCAGATGAAGTCACAGATTCAGAAAACACCGAATGTCAAGACCTGATAGAAAACCCAAAACTTTTTTCTCTAAACTCAGATTTCACAAGAGAATCCAGATCGATGGGTCTGAGTGGTTATGAAAATTCCATCTCCTTTAATTATGTGTCATGTAGTCTGCCAGGTGTAAATTCAGATAAGGACCCATCAGGTCTGCTTGATGAAAAAGGTCTTTGCATTGGGAAAGACCAAGTACAACCTCCAAGATATGGACCTGATGATTTTGATATGGATCCAGAAGAAACTGGAACAGAGAACTTGTGGAAGTTGCGAGCAAACCGTGTAGAGCAAATCCTCTCAGCACTAAACAAAGAGTTTGGTCCATTCAACAGGTCCAAGAAAGTTGGACTTGAATTCAACGTTGGATTTGGCCCAAAGCAAAATATAAATGCTGACTCCTTGACCCATTCTGTTTTGCTTGAAATTGCTAAATTTGCTTTAGCAATTAATTCGTCCCAGCAGGATTTCATCATGGAGATACTGGAGTATAACTTCGACCTTGGCTTTCAGAGTCAACAACACAGGAATATTTTCCTGTCTGAAATTATGAAAAAAGTCAGACAGTTGAATAGTTGTGAAGATGTAGTAAAATTCTCTAATGAAGTATTTGAACTTCCTGTTCCCACATCAGTTGTAATTATGGCAAAACAGAGTGAGGAGAGGGGCATTACAGAACTCAGTAGCATATCAAAAATGGAGATGTGTGATACTCCTTCCATGCATTCTTCATATGCTGAAACTGAACAAGTTTCAGGTATTCCGCACAAGAGCGTAGATCCGTATCCTTGCTGCAGGGAAATAGGTCTGAAGCTTCATGTTAGCAGTCAACCAAAGAAAAAACTGGACATCAACAAACTGTCCAATGGAGCAATGACTGAAGTGACAAACTTTGCAGAAAAGTTGTGTGGAACATTTGACCAGATTTGTCTTGATATTCTCAGACACAACCTCAATTGTGGTTTACAAAGTGGAGATTCAGACCTTGCAGGAATCATGTTTGCACGAATTCCTGCTGCAATTGAGCAAAGGAACCTATCAACAAGTGTAAAAGCTTGCAAGAAAATAAAGGGCACAAAAAAGGAGATTTCGATGGAGAAACTGGATCCACTGAGCAACTCAGATTTAGATGCACACAGTGATTGTTTTTCCCAGACATCAGGTATAGACAGAAATGTGGGCAGCCCAGTTGAAACCGAACATGAAAAAGAGCTCAATTTAAAGCTGTGGATATTGAGGGCCAACCACATCCAGCGAATCCTCACCATACCTCATGAAGAGCATTGCCCACTTTATTCTTACTCAAGATGCAAGAAGTTAGGCATTGATTTCAATGTAGGGTCTGGAATAAAACAAAACCTTGATCCAAAATTGCTGACCAATGGAATCATGGTCGAATTCAATGCTTTTGCTACTGCGCTGCTATCGGCCAAAAAACATTTTGTCACAGAAATACTGGAGTATAATTTTAATCTTAATTTGAAAAATGAGCTGTGTCGCAGTGCCTTTGGACATCAAACTTTGGAGAAATTTAAAACAGTGAAAAGCAACAGTGCTCTTCAAAAGAAAATGCTTTTTGAACTCCCTGACTTAACAAACATACAAGACCCTTCTCATGACAAAACTACTTACTGCCCTAGATGCTACCAGGAGCGAAACCATAAGCTTTGTCAGAATGAATATGATGTTTCTCCCATGCATCATTCTCATCCACGTGACATTTTCTCTGCTGATGCAAACTGTAACAGGCAAAAGCCTGCAACTAATTCATTTTTTATTTTGTCAAAAGTAGATGAGAAAATAATGAGCGGTTACCCTCGCTGCAAGAAAATAGGTCTGAACCTGTGTGTGGATATAGATAAACCAAAAGATAAGATTGACAGGGATAACTTAACTCGTGGGATCATGAATGAAGTGATTAATTTTGCCAAAAAATTGTGTGGAACAAAAAGTAAGATCATAAGCACACTGCTTGACCACAACTTTAACATTGGTAAGCAGGGCAAAGACATAGACCTTGCCCAAATGTTCCGCAGAGAGACAGCACGAAAAGATGGAGGAATTTCCTGGTTCAGCGAAGTGTTTGTAATTCGGCCAGTTTCTCGCAGACTACCTGGGCATGAAAACAAACCCAAAGAAGCATCTTCCATACAGAGTAGTGAAAGGAAAGAAACTATCAGACAGAGAAAACTGGCATTACAAATGAAGGAGGCAAGAGAAACGGTGCCTAGTAAATATATCGCTGTTATAAAACCACAGTCAAGTCCGCAGAGGAAAGTGAAGTATTTTCCCTTCAGCACAAAGATAGGTTTGGTTTTAGATGTAAGATCCAAATCTGGAGAAAAGAAAAAACTAGACTTGAAGCTGCTGACCAGAGCTGTGGTGTTTGAGATACATAAATTTGCAACTCAGAAAGTTGGACAGTCTTACCCAGACACTGTGTTTAACATCCTTGATTACAACTTTGACGTTAGCTCACAGTATTACAGACGCTTAGAATTTTCTACAGGTATTGCATCCAAACTCCAAACCATGGTCAAACAATATCGACTAAAACGAGACAGACCTTATAAGGTGTTCAAATTGCCATTTGTATTTCCTCCCAATACTTCACAAGAATATGTGGATAAAATACAACAGAAGAAATGTAAAATGTACCAGAAACAACTTATTAGGAAGAGGAATGAGGGTCGTTGTGTGCTGCAAGTGAGATATCAATCAAATGGCAATCATATCTCTTTTGTTGGAATTGTCAAAACTAATCACGAATCTTTGTCCCATGATGAGGACACGCAAATGGACCCTTTGAATGTGACTGGAGGCCTACTGAGTATAAGTTGCTGCAGTCCTCTTAAGGGAAACATGCAGTTTAAAGAAGAAGCATATGATCCATATGATGGTGATGTGACACCAGAAGACGACACCAATGAAAAATACCATCCACATTATCAGTATGTCGCAACAGAGTCAAACCCCTGGGAGGTCGAGCGTTTAGACCTCGGTGAACCAGAAGGATCTCTTGGATATTCTTTAACCACCACATATCCAGATTTTGAAGGCAAAATAAAAACAGAACCACAAAATGAAGGTATCCAGTGTTACATGCTTGCTGAACCCCAAATATCTGGAGGGCATGCAATGCTATCTGCATGTTTAAATGCTGAGACTAAGATAAAAACAGAGTTGGACACTGCAGTGTATTTAGATCTTGATGAAGCAGCAGCATCACAGGAATACTCCATAATAACCATAGGTGATGGGAGTGACATCACAGCAGTAAAAGAAGAGCAAGACAATGTGCTTACTGACTATCATGGAGTTTTGTCATACACTTCTAGTTAAGGTACTTACGCAGTAAAAAGATCTCCAAAGTTCTAAAATGTATTTGACATTCAGATGGGGTTTTTACTGATGCTGTCTTCTACATTTATTACTGCAAAAAGTTTATTTTTTGCCAGACAACATAGATGACTTACTGTATTTCCAACTTTTTAACTGTTTGCTGTAATACTCTTAACTGTGGTGTGACTTGAAGCCTCATTAAAAGAATAGCAAGTGTGGCTTACAAAGAGCTGTCAGTATCGTGTGGTGAGGCTTTGTTCTTAAAGGTGTGTATGCCACAGTTATGTTGGAAATAATTTCTCAAAATTGCAAGCCTTTTACTGTATTGATAGTTTATTTTATTTTATTTGTTTAAGTCTCTCAACTTTGTTTTGGATGTGTTTTGTTTCCTGTTGTAAGTTTTTTTTTTCACACAATTTTTGTTTTTGGCCTTTCTTTTATCATATTTAGTTAAGATTTTTACATTGCAATATTTTTTATAAATGAAAAATATGCTTATAAAATGTTGAGTTATCTGTGTAAATAGGTCAATATGAGTGCATTTGAAATTCTAAAACCATTCTGTCTACTTTATTTTCTTCTGCATTACTATGAACCTGTACAATGGATTCCTCATTGAATTGCACTTGTGATTTAGTTGAGAAATTTCACCCAAATTTGAGGCTCAAGGCCACTGCACAGAAAGTGAGACCACACTCTATATATTGGGAACAATAATAATGTCTATTTTCGATATACAGTAGATGTACAAACAATTTAAATAAAAGAAACAGCCACAAATTGTGGTTTTAAAATGATAGTTGTTTTCTAACCACGGTATTATGGCGTACAATCGCTGAGGACTTTTATTTTGAAAAATGGGCGTGGAAACGCGTCACCATGCGTATTGTTACTCTTTGGAAACGCCCATTTGTAGTCCACGCCAGCCCCGGCCGCAGGGTCGGCCCCTCCCTCCTCAAAACAGCTTCATTTACCAGGCTGGATGTCGGATCGTCACCGCATAGACACTGCAACAGGTAAATAACCACAAATCATTTAAATGGTCAGCAGTGGGGGGGGGGGACCACGGACTCATCCGCTCTCGCTGTGACCTTAATTTTCTTGCGTTTTCTTTGAAAACATTCTAAATGAGAACGTCGGCTTTATTAAATCCCATACATCTAAAACGCGAATCGGGGTAACGCAATTTAAAGGTTATTTTTATTATATCGCAGTAAATAATCTCAGAAATTAAAATCAACTATTGATTTTTACAACCTTTCGTTAAACGTGGAGTGATAATCTTTTGTCAACGTTCTGGATGATGAACACCATATGGCTGAAAAGGTTCCACCACACGCTCTATTAACAAATACACCAGATCACATTTAAAGAGCAGCACGTTATTACTGACCTACATAAGTGCTACGTATAGCTTCTGTGTCGTTATTATGGTATATGTCATAATACCAAGTGTCTTGAATGTAAAGTGTTTTTTTGATTGTGGTGAATGCAGGTAATAGGCTTTCAGATTGTTTTTACTGTATTATCAATTCTTTCCTATTTTAGAGAGAGTGTATCATATTCAAACCTGACATAAATAGGGTGTAATTTTGGTGGTAGTTTATGCTGTTTTTCAAAATACACGTGCATTTCATGAGCAGTGTTCAGCTATAGGCTGTCACATCAATGTGTAACATAATATGACATTTGTGGAACTGCCCATTGGGAAGTGTGTGTGTGATCCTTATTGGAGTCGGCATGCAGAGACCTTTATGTAGTTCACATGATTTAGTATGGCATTACACTTACTTTCCTTTTAGTGTTATTATCTTTTTTTAATCTTTTATGTCATAAACTCAACAAAAGCACCTAATGTTTGCCAGCTTTAATCCCTCTGCGCCCAGCTTTACAGGTGGTGTGGGGTCTTTTCTCTAAACATCACTGATTTTCTTCATTGAGATCAGGCCTCACAAGTTTCCCAGTTGCTTCTTCTTTGAGTTCGTTCGCTGCAGCACAGACTAATAATAGAGACTGCTTGGTGTGTGTTTGTGTGTGTTTTGCTGTTCTCAGTGAAAACAGAGAGAAGGTGGCTTTCCTTTCTGAGGTGACAAAGTCCATCTGATCTGCAGCTCCTATGACACCTGGTCTTATCCCTGCAGGGGCTGTTGCAAAAGATGAAACCATTGCATAACACACATAGACATGTAATGCACACAAGTGTGTGCCATCATGTAAGTGGAGGCTGATGGGCTTTCAGTGGCCATTTTCATATGAGAGTCACAGTGGTGTGACTGTACATGCTGCATTGACAGCAATGTATTTCTTGAAGTAAAGATGTTCAAGTATAGACTGAGGTCGGACATACTGCTGAGTACTGAAGATAGAGTGTTAAGAAAATAACACTAGCTGAATTTCTGAGCATCGACTGAACCATTAATGCACATGTGTCAAACTCAAGGTCCAGGGGCCAAATGTGGTCCACCACATCATTTTATGCGGCCCGCGAGAACATAAAAGGTCAGTGTATAAAAACAAGCAGGTCAAAAGTGTGCTTTGACCAAAAACTACATTTCCCAAAAATGCAATAATTAAACCCATTTTAACTTTGACAAAAATGTTGTGAACAAAGTTAATGTCCTCACTTGTGTCTGATGTTATTTTTCTTTATTTACTGGATAGTTTGATCCTTGATTGATGGAGTTCTGTGGATTTAATAACCTGACAAATTAAAAGGATTTATGTTAAAACAGAGAAGCAAAAAAACATATTTTTTCTGTGTAACTAACGTTCGTAACTTGATAAGCAATAAATTAAGTTATTTAACATTAAGGAGTAGTTGCATGTATGTATTTTGCATTACATTGAGTTACATTTAGTTACATTTATAAGTTACATCTGGCCGTTTGAGGACAGCCATTAAACTGATGTGGCCCTCGGTGAAAATGAGTTTGACCCCCTGCATTAATGTGTCAAAAGGATAAATATGAGACCAAATGCTTCTGGTGAAAGTATTCACATTTTGTGACTGCAGAAAAGCAAAGGAAGGTGTATGGACGCCTTTGTATCTGTATTTCTCTGCTCTTGTGAATAGGATCAAAATGCAAACACACACACACACACACACACACACACACACACACACACACACAGGCTTCTTTCTTCCACAGGCCTACTAAAGCTTCCTGGGTTGCGTCTACCCAAACAGGCTCCCTCTCTGTGTGAGGAGTGTATGTCAGGCACACTCAAGCACACAGGTCGTCACATTGATACACACATCCGACCTTGCCTGTGCGTCGCACACAGGTGTCGATCAGCATGCAGGCCAGAGTCAAAGATCCTTTGATTCATTTTCTTCCTCAGTGCAGCAGGTTACGGTTAGGGTTCTAGCATCTCTCACTGTTCCCAGATTAAAAAGCGTCCAAGTGCTACACATAGCCTCACATTTTTAAATGTAAGCATACACTTAGAGCAGGACAAAAAAGGATGTTTTCATTATATGTGTTTGGCTTTTGTTACCGCCACAGAAGCCAGCATAAGAGGTGGAAAAATAATAAATCATTCAATAAAACCAGAGATTAAACACTCTTTGTGATCATTATATTTGTTTGTTTTGTTGTCAAAGAAAACTCTAAAAGTTGCAAAAAAATATACAAAATTCTGGATTTTTTTTCCAGTGACAAAAATATTTAAAAAAAACTGTATTGTCTGTATTTATTGACAATGCCCTCCACTGAGATATACTGTACACTCTCTGAGTGCTTTCCATTATGAATCTTTCCAACCAAATGAACTATAAATGTGGAAGCTCACTGTTGACCTTGGATTGGTGTGTCAATAGAATTAATTAATTCATTGTTTGCTGCACTTATCTCATAATTCAGGAAAATAGCTCGTTGTTTCACATGCACAAGCCAGATGAACCTGTTACAAGACCAGAGAACAAAATTTATTAGTGTATCGTTACCAGTTCATTGATTCCCAGTTCTTGCACAAGTTGACTGTCAACTTCAAGCACACGCAGTAATTCTACTGCTGATTGGATGTAATGTAACTTCTGTCATGACATAAGATAAGTTAAGATGATTTATAGAATATTTAATACTATTGCTTTCACCTTACATTTATGGACTTAATTAGTTTTCCCTAACACCAACCAGTTATTCCACCCTTTATCGTTGCTTAAAACAGAGGAATTGAGGAGTCATTATTCAAATTTTATGTCACACGGTAACTCTCAGTACTGTTGGTGCTGATTATGCCCAGGTACAGGCGATGAGTGATGCTCCTCCACTCTGTAAAATTAGATCCAGATTAGGATCATAATCTGGATGTGGGTGATTAAAATCTATATTTGAAGAGTGGGTAAATTTATTGTGTCAAACTTCATGACCACGGAGAGGTAGAGACATGATGCTGCCGATAACATGTAGCTACGATCATACATCCGTACATCCATCCCAATCGGCTCGTCTTTAGCCACTCATCTACGTCTGCTGGAGCCTGGAGCCACCAGCTCATCGAGAGACCACAGAAAAGGCAAATAACCACTGAAGTTCACACTTACTCCTACAGACAATTTGGTGTGACCAGCTCACATAAACTGCATGTTTTTAGAGGTGAGAGGACGCCGGAGAACCTGAAGAGAACCCACAGAGACATGGGGAAAACATACAAACTGCACACAGAAAGGAATCAAACCCAAGATTCTTCTTGCTACGAGACAAAGGCACTACCCACCACCAGATTGAGAATAATTCGGATGGATTTAATCTGTCTGTTAAAGGAGCCATAATGTGAATCATCTGTTCATTATTCATCAACTGCTGGTGAACAAATACAAATATTACTTATTTGGCATGAAGTAGTGCTTCTCAGTGTCTTTCATGCCTTGGGGACAATAGAAATGGGAGCGTACATACTACACTCACTCCCAGGTGTGTTTTTTTCTCCACCGAGGTCTGAACGCTGGTGGAAATGAATTTAGACTGACGTGTTATGTTAGTGTATGCTTTAATTCCAATATATTTTAAGTTTAACTCAATACTTTAGCAGAACTAGCATGTCAGATCTAAAAATAAAATAATTCAAAAATAATTTTGTTTCAGTAGTACCTTAAGTGTTTCTAGCACGTCTTCTTTGAGCGTAGCATTAGTTTGTTGAGAGCCTCTGAAGGTGCAGCCATTGTTGATGAAGAGGCTGTTCTTTCTGGACCTTGTGTTGATTCTGCATTGTTTCATCCAGGATGTGTCTGTGTTTGAATAGAGGAGGTTCTCTTGCATAGCCAACAGCAGATAGTGTCCAGTGACTGAAACCACACACACACACACCTATGGTTACAAAAGTGTTTGTGCATGAGAGGCGTAGCAGAGTCAGCTAAATACCCTCAGACAAAGTGTTTACATAAGGGATTCTAAGAATCTACGCACGGTGAATTAAATAGATACCAGCCTTGTCATAAATGCCATTAGACTTCACTACGAGCGGTGCATCATCTGCAGCTACATAGGCAGTTGTTTGAGTTCAGAAATTGGGGTGTTGCTCAAAAGATTGATTTACCATTAAAGATCTTCAATCTTCAAACAAACAGTATAAAGTATATAAAAGCTTTAGAGATCAGCTGTCAGTGACAGGCCTAAACCAGATGAGGATCCAGCCCCAAAATAAACAGCTAGCCTTGGTGGAATCATTTGACAAACAAGTTTTTTATGCAACATCACATGCCCCTGCATATCTTTAAACGTATGCAGAGGCAAATGCAGCAGTAACTGCAACTACAGGCTGTCCTTCGGGAATCGGGAATGAAATAGAGGGAAGGCAATGATAGAGTGATATTAAATAAGAGTGGAAAGAGCGGAAGGGATGACAGGAACTGTGTGGGAGTTGTGCGTGAGGTGATGGATGTTCGAGTGAGGAATAAATAAGAAATAGAGTGGCTGAAATGGCCCGGATGGAGTACAGACTGAAGTGAGGTAAAAACTGTGAGAGATGTTTTGATGAATGCAAAAGAGGAGGTTGATCAGATCCAACAGGTGGGGAAAATCTTACTTGTTAGCTATAGGTTGTTGTGTAACCTGCTAGAATGGCAAAACACAAAGTTTTGCAACAAAAAAAAAATTCAAGGGTTTTTGGTTAATTACGGAAAATTTTAACAAAAAACGTACAAAATCCCCACATGTGTCTCCTTCTTCTGGATGCTGTGTAAAAGTCCATCCTGTTGAGTTTGTGTAATTGAGTGATCATGTAATGCAACCACCTAGCAGACTCCTTTGGAAAAAAAATCTCCTTTTTTGTAGAGGTAATAAAGATTTAGTGGAGAGAGAGTGAGAGGATGTGACAGAATTGAAAGAGCTTGTGGACCAGTGGAAGGACCGGAAACTTATCTTGGAGCGAATTTGAAGATGTAGTGAGTTTGACTGCTCCAGAAAACGTGGACTGTACCGTCACACCAACCGGACTGAAACTGATTAAGTAACTACTGCAGAAGAAGAGGACGAGCAGCAAGAAAAATGATGAGGACAGGAAACAGTAGACTAGACCCGGCACCTTTTGGAGATTGATACAGGGCAGGCCTGTCTGTGGTGCTGAAAAATCCCTCAATTTCCAATGGAAGCATATAACCTGAGGGTCTGTCTGACCCTGCGACACCCTCAGGACACACACTTGTGATGTAAATACATAATATGCACAAATAAAATATTATTGGCAATATACTGTACATAATTGTGTTTTGTGATATGATACCTTTTAAAATATGTCCTATTTTAAAAGGTATAATTCTCAGTAATATTTTATCTTTCATATTATTTCTTGAATCCATACAATTGCACATGTTTTACAGGTTGCTTAGATAATTCTTTACATACCTTTGATTTTTTTTTCTACTCCCAAAGTTTAGTGTAGTACTGTACTCACACACCCAAATGACAGTCATGTTAAGACTGGAGACAAAAAGATGTACTAAGGTATGCTGAAGCATGAAGGCTTCAGTCGCCATCAGCGAACCAGGAACACACTCTGGTAGACGCTCCTTTCCTCCCAGACCATCATCATCATCACCTCAGCTCTGTTCTCCTCTTACCAGCTTCTCTCTGTTGTGTTGGTCTCTGCTGTTCCTTCTTTTCTATTCATCATGTCAATTTGTCACCATCCTCTCTCTGTACCACCCCTCCTCTGTCATCCCTTACCATGTCGGCCTTTCAGTGTTCTTTCCTTCCTTTGTGATCAGGCAGGTTTTGTTTTGTTTTTTTAATTCTGCCCCTTCCACGCGTGAACATTTTTTGTTGTCTTGATTCACACGCGTGCTTGTGTTCCTCGCTCACACCCGCTCCTCCCTAACGCTCAGCCTCACATCTTTATTCCTCTCTCTCTCTCTCTCACTCTCCCTCTCTCTTCCCCTGCAGATGTCTGAGAGCTAGTCAGCTGACGGAGGACTTCCCTCGCTGCCAGCACCCTCCACCTGCAGCCATGAATAGTAAGAACACCTTGTTTTTGTCTCGGATGTGCTTCTGTTTTCTGTTTGTGAGTAAGGAGTTGTTTGTCCATGGGAAGTAAATACGCACCTTGGGGAGAATGGTAAGCTTTGGAGGAATAGATTGATGAGAGAGATAGCAGACAAAAAAAGGAGAAACAGAGGGTAGTGCTGACCATTAAGCAGCAGTTGTGTCTTGTCCCCTCTTTATATTATTTCTATGTGCTCGTCTTCCTTTCCTGATGGTGTGTTTGCTTCAGTAATGATGCTCTGATGTTTGAATTAGCATATTGATCTGGCACTGATGTGAAGGGTCAGACTCCAAGTAAACCCACATTTCAGTCTGTGACATTTAGCAAGAATTTTCAGTTATCTTTTATAACTTAGGGGTTGAATAGATGAATCATTTTAACACAGTACTTGCAAACCATTTGCAAACTGTTTCTGTTCATGCTGAGAGTGATGCATCTTTTTTTGTCCTTGGCGTGGAATAGAATCGCCTCGTTTGTGTGCGTGCACGTGGTAATCCTCTTGTTCGCAGTCTTTGGATCAGTAGTTGCAGCTCGTTCGGGGCCTCTGTGGGAAATGCCTCAGAGAAAGCCTGAGTGTGTCGGTTGCATCACAGTCCTCATGCCTAATTCTACAGTTAAACAAAAAGCCGAGCCCAAAAACTGTGCTCTGCTAGAATCCACTCCACTGGATAGATGATAGGAGAAAAGTGATTCTCTTTCTGAAACAGATGGAGCCCATTCTGCACTTTCAGACGAGGAGCAGAGTGTGTTGTAAATGAGTCCGATTGTAAATCAAGCAGCACGTTGAAACTGTTCATCCACTGTACCTGACTCATCTTCCTCTGGTTACGTGTTTGATGTGTAAATAGTTTTGAAGGGATTGATGTGGCTTCCCTCAGAGGAGCGTTGTTGTGTGTCTGGAGGTTTGACTCCAGCGTCTCCTCAGAACTATACAGCACCTAGACAACAGCACGTATGCTGACAGGAAGCAAAACCACAAAAGGCAAAGGCTCTTTATGTTCCAGCTGCTGAGAGAATGAACTGTGATCCACACTATTCCAGAAGAGTACACTTTAAAATATTTTTTCCTGTGGATGGATCATGAGCTGTATTGTCTTAGTCCTGGCTGAAAGGTTCTTTATTCCCTCACCTCCACCAGTGAGACTTGAACCAATAAAGAGGTGATTAGATTTCCAGGCAGATCTTTTTCTCCTTCTTGAAAATTATGAGAAATAATAATAAAAATCAAATCCCTTTTATTCAGGAGGAAAGTCACCGCAGCCAGCAGAGGAATATTCAGCTGACAGGCCCTCTAAAGCCAAATGTTGTTCCACTTGGATCTTTGAGGGTATTACGTGTTAAATAGTGATATTTAGAAGTGCTGCTACTTCTGAACCGTGTCTGTCTGTTCTCACCTCCTTCCAGTCTCTATAGCCCTCTTCATATAGAGATCACGCTGTGTCACCACAACAAAGACTCTTCTCCAGGGTCGGCGCCTTCGTTTATTTACACTGAACAAAGCACGGTGACATAACGCTGCTCCAGTGTGTGGTTATACAGCAGGCAAGCATCCGAATACCAAAACGTGATGTTTCATATCCATATCAAGCACCACTTTGTTATCAATAATTTTAATTTTTTTTTCAATTGTTGAAAGTTCTGATTTAGTACAGATTGTAGAATATGATTCCTGTTCCTGTGGTGAGTGTCCGTTTATTTGCAAGATAAGTGTGAGGTCATAGGGGAAGCCTGTGGGTTCTTCCACTCGTGTGTGAGAAGCTTTGCATTGCCCCAAAGATCATTCAGACCTCGCTGACGCTGGATCAGCTGACAGGCTGTGGACGTGGACTTGCTAGCTACGTGTCCCAGTGGCGCTGTGCTAAATATCTCCTCCCTTTCTGACTTGCAACGACTTCAAAATGGGGTTTGTCAAAGCCAAGGAGACAATGTGAAGAATACTCACATCTCTGTGCAAGATTAATTACTCTCCCTTCTTTATGGCTGCAGTTTGCTGACAATACAACAAACTAGGTCAGATACTGAGCTGGTAATGTTGGCTTTGGCTGTGAAAATACAGACACCTAAGCAGGTGTTGGCTCAGTACTTTGGAGCAGCAGGAGTTTGTGACATGTTGATGTTTGGCTTTGTGGCCAAAGTGACAAACAGCTGGCAGTTTATCTGTTAATAAGTTTTATGTGTTCCTCCTTTTTAACTTAAAGAGTTATGATTTGTAAAAATCAATCTCCAGTCTGCTCACAAAGGACTCCTCTGGCTCACTGCAGTGTTTGGGTTAGAGCAGAGCAGGAAGTTCCATCATGGGCAGGGTGGCATTTCCTGAAGTTTGTATATAAATCACAGCCTAGATACCATGCCTGTAAAGAAATACACCCCATTAACAGAACCAAGAATTACATTACAGCTAGTTTGTTACAACCACATTTTTTGTCTAGAGGTGTTATTTCAGTGGTAATTAGAGAATCTTTTGTGTCTGTTGAAGTTAATGATGAGAGACTGTCTCGTCCATCCCACTCTGTCTTTACTGCCGATGGATTTGTAGTTACATTTATGGTCTGAAAATCAAATAGGTCTGTAAATTCAGCTACTGAAGTCCAGTAGGAATGATGGGTGACCTTATCCAGTTTGTAAAAAATCTGTTCCCATGCTTCATGCAGCTCTCTGCTCAACTCCACAGCAATGATTTCATTTTCTAAATTAGAAGGCAGAGCCATAATCAGTGAGTAGACATGCATTTGCTTTTATACATCTTATTAACTACAGTTTACCTTATGCAATAAGAGAATTGAAATTATTTTGCAAATCAATCTTTCTAATCCACATAACTCAGAATTAGGCCTACAGAATTCATCTGTATTCTAGGCATCTATCTGTTGGTCAAAGTAATATTACTCTTCATTAATGGAAGTATTAATCAATTCTAATGTAACTTTTATATATTATCACAGCCAGCAATGCAGCACCAGAGGGACTCGTCTGGAAAGGAAAAGCAGCAGGATGCGTGTTCCTCTGGAGTCTTTCAAATTGTGTTAAACTTTAATTAAAATTGAAACTGCAGTAATGGTAGGTGTTCATACAGGATATATGGTACTGTATTGTGGCTCTGGATATATAGTTACACTATCTATCCAGTATACAGTATTGTTTATGTAATTGAGTTCATTGTTCATTGAAAGAATGTTTAAATTTGCACTTTTTTCCTAAATAATCCAAGCATCCACCTTAAATGAACCCAGAGCAACCAGAATCCTCAAAACTAACTTTATCACCAACCTGGTTTTTTTAAATACTCCGAAACATCTTGATGTACATTTTGTACGCTGGGATCAAACCTATAGAGTCAAATCTGTACAATTCAACTTGTCTGAATAATTTACACCCAAAGGATTGTCAAATACCGAGTTATACTACAGACCTCACTTTGTTGTCGACTAGACTATCCATCATGCATTGCTGACAAAACAATGATGAAGCTGTAGTGGGTCATCATTCATGACCCAGTAAGAGCAACTCCTCTATTCATCAGTGTGTCCCAGCGATGAATAGAGGAGATCTAAATTTGAGCTGTTCAAACCCTCGTTCAGCTTTTCTTCACACTTTTCTCTTCACATACATGCATGTGTTATTAAACACTTTTATTTACACAAGTTCTCCTGTGAATGCAGTTTGATCAAGAGAGTCAAATGTCTGAAGTGAGGACAGTTATTGGTCAAAGCAGTTGATGTGTGACAATCAGTCTGTCAGAGGTCGCTTCAGCAACATTGTGCTCAAATAGTGTCTGGCCTCAAGAGCTGCAGGATGAATCCAGATGCTGCTGCTGGTGGTGGTGGCTGATGCCTCTGTTGAGACCAATGAGGTAGATGAAATGATGAACCTGTTGCACAGACTGGGCAGTGATTTGGAGTTGGAGAGTGTGCATAAAGGCAGCATAAATAATAAATAGAGGTAAAGAGAATCAGATTCAAAAAGGAGCACCATGCTGGTTAATTATAATTGTGGGTCTCTGTGATAATGGATGGAAATGGCCAGCTGATGAGAACAGCTGAAATATCAATTGACAGAGAGATAATTGGAGATGTGATTGACAAGATGATATGAGAAATAAACTGTGGATTCAGCGTCCAATGGAATTGGCCTTCTGATTCTAATTCATTAGACAGTGACTCCTCTAATATAATTTGAATTCCTCTACATGTGTCACTCTCACTCCGTCTGCTCTGTCTTCACTGTATCTTTCATTGTCTCTCTATCTGTGTATTTAGTCTTTCAGTCATTACCAACTGGAATGATTCAAGTTAGAATATTGTCCATATAGTTAATAATTATCTTAAATTTGTTTCAGAGGTTCCAACAAAAATAAGGAAGTGAACCCAGATTGTTTTGATTTGATTGTTTTCATTAATTTCTTTATGCTTGATCAATTATCAGATTATGACCTTTCATTCTCTTCAATTTTTATAAAACTGAATAAGAACTGGGTTTCACATCCCTTATACGGCAGACCTTCATATTTTATTTATGGCCAACCCTGAACTTACCTTGAGACATGCAAGATCAGTGCAGAGTGGGAAAACGCTGACTGAACATTTTATTTACATTAATCGTCAGGAATTGGTTTAAAGTGGTTTCATCTGAGGGGAATAACTCATATCGATGGAGATTATGCGGACTTTTTAGATGATGAAGTTAAAAATGTACTGTATTCTGAATTTAGATGAGCATTTTTGCCTCATGGAATTTCGATTGGCTGTTGTGTTTTGTTTTTTGTTGATGACTGGAGCAGAGTCCTGACATTGTTAATTAAACAGCAAAATGTCCATTGTTGTAATATGACCTGTTGTGCGATAACTGTCAGAAATCAAAGTCTGCGTCTGTCTGCATTATTGTCTATTTTAAGGATTCCTCAAAAAGGACTTGATGGATTGTCATGAAACTTTGCGTGATATTTCTGTTCATTATCACTTTGTGCTCAATCAACAAGAAGTTGCATGACCTCTAAAGTCATGCTGCATTTTCTTGTTTAGACCTTCAAAAGACAGAATTGTCTTTGTTTTGTTTGTTGTTCTTTTTTTTTTTTGCAGGTGGGGTCAGTTTGTGGGCCATTACTCCAGAGGAGAGGGGGAAACACGACAAACAGTTTGACAGCCTCACTCCTATCCTGGGTTATGTCTCAGGTAGGCTGTTTTCATAATAAACAGAACAAACACTTGCGTGTTACGAACACGTAGAAGTGTCATCAGAAGTTCAGTTGTGTTAAATGTCCATCCATTGAGAACTCCAATGACTTTGGTTTGTCCACAGGAGAACAAGCCAGAAAGTTCTTCCTCCAATCTGGCCTGCCTCCCTGTGTCCTGGCTGAGATCTGGTGAGCAGTAAACAAGAGAATGTTCAACTTAAATAACCTGTCGCGAAGTCAAAGCAAGTAGGACAGAAGGTCTAACCTTTGTTTTACTCAGCTTGGTTTTCTTGGCCTTCTTTGAACTTCCTGTTTCCTATTAACTTCCTTCATCGCCTCTCGTCCCACCTATGTGGGGGGAGAAACTGTGTGTGTACTGTATGTTTTTGAGTGCATTGATTTTGGGAATTACGCTACTGTAGTTGCACCAGAGCTGTGCTTCTGGTGACACACACACACATTCTCTATTGTTTCAGTAGAGGAAAAATAAAATTAGGAATGTGCATTTTACTGGGAACAGATCGTATTATAGCTCGTTTCTCTCTCACTTCCCTCCTTAGGCATTTGGCTGACATGGACAATGATGGGAAAATGGACAGACTGGAGTTCTCCATTGCAATGAAACTCATTAAACTGAAACTCCAGGGGCAAAATTTGCCATCTTCCCTGCCAATCATCATGAAGCAATCTCCCGCCTCCAACTCTGCTTCCACTATCCCATCATCAGCGCGCTTTGGTAAAAATTTACCCAAGAATATCACACCCACAGTCAAATCTCTAAGCTGCTTGGTATTAATCATCAATGGTTCAGGAGAAAGTAACCTGTTGGTCTGAAACAATAGTGTTGATCTTTCCATATTCACATTTATTTCCTCCTAACAGGAATGGGTTCAATGCCAAACCTTTCAGTTGGTCTGTCATCTATGTCAGCTATGTCAGCCATGCCCATCCTAACTCCCATGTCGGCTAACCCCCACATGCTCTCTATGCAACCCCTGGTGCCAACACCGATGACTCTGCCCCTCATCAACTGCCTAGGAAGTTCTGGACTCCCCAATGGCAACGTCAGCCTCCTCACTGCACCTCTTGTTCCCAATAATGCAGGTTGGTTCTGCACTGGAACCATTCAGATTTGCACGTTGTATAAACAAATAAACATAGATGTTGATTATTGATTTATTGTCAATTCACTGGAACTTGACCCTAGATCTAGAGGGCAAAATAATGAAGCTAAATAAGGTTCTGGACATATTCTGCTAAGCTAAATTGTCAATGATGTAAGTTTTTATGACACTATTGAATTATAAAACTCTCGTACGTGTGTGCTTGCACACATCACAAACTGTGTCTCATGTAGTTGATGTACCCAAAAAACCTGCTAACTAGAGATTCAAATTTTTAAAAAAGTAATAGTAATTTTTTAAAAATCATTTAAAAATTTTTAGTTGCCAATTAAGCAAACTTCATTCCTCATTGCTGAATAAACTGAAAAGCTGGGAATCGACAAATAACACTACTTGTATTGCACTGCTAAATGTTAAGAGCATCAAACTGAATTAATATGACTGGTGACATTAACATAAATAATTGTTTAATCACAATAATTCTGAAGCATACCAGATTCTTCATGTGCTTATAAAACTATAAGCATACAGCAATTTCCTGTTTGTATTATTTTTGAGTTTTGTCACCTTTTAAACATTTATTAACTCTTCATTAGCAAACATTTATGTACTTTGTTGTATGGAGTAGAAGTCACTTTATAATGCAGTAGCTGTAACTCCATTCATCTACACATCCATTATCTATCACCTCTAATCCTTTAGGGTCCACTTTCTCACTTCAACCACCATTTTTGTCAATGAAATGAAAAATACCAACTATAAAATGTCTGCTATTATTTGTTGTTCCCTCCAACATTATGCCCTCTCGTGACTGCTGTATCTGATATATCCTGTAAATCTAACACGTCCACAGCTGTTGAGGCAAAATCTGTTTCGTGCAGGGTTGAAAATAACATGATCACTTTGCTTTTAGCCAAATGTCAATAGCATTGCTGCTTGAGCTCTGTGCTGCGACTATAAACTATGAGGAGATAAGATTAGATTTACACACATTCAAGGGCAATTGAACGCTGCATGTCTGTTGCGTGTTGTTTGTATAATGCATAAGGAAACAAATGCACTTACCTTGTGTTTTTGTGCATACACTAAAGCGTTCACAAACTGTCTTTTCATTTGTCTTTTAACTTGCACAATTATAAGTATTTATTGACTAACTGTCTCCAGCCTTGCAAGCAGCACCTCCTGTCTCTGGCTTCTCCTCCCCTATGGTGTTCTCTCCATCCACCGGCATGTCAAAGTCAAACTCTCTCCTGGACCTTGGATCCAGCAGGTAAAACCAGACTGTAAATACTTGCTGTAAGACATGGCATTGATGAAGTAGCTTGTTTTCACATTTGAAATGTCCTCTGTCAACCCCTGAAAAAGTATTTACACCAATTCTCTAGAATAATGAGAGGATTTATAAAGTCCACTGTGTACAGTATCTTAATTCAGTGCTTGAGTTTTAGGATGTGAGCAGAGATGGAACAGATAACAGAGAACAGGAAGACATTTAGAAATCAGATCTTCTAGTTGGAAGAAGAAGGAAGTCAACTTGTTTAGATTTATACACATTAAGGGAGAACAGGGTTTCCCATTGTAGGTTTCACTGTTACAATTCAGTTTTAGCCTGCTGCTATAACCATGACTAGTTCCACTCATTCACTGCTTTAATTCATTAATAAGTCTGATTTGTAATACTCAACATACTTTTTGCTGTTCAAATGTGAACACACTTTTCCTCTGGAACCACAACAATATTCACATGAAGAAACATTCTGCCGTAATGAGCATTGGCAACGGTAGTGTTTACCTCCACCAAAGAGACTTGAAGGAGGTTATGTAACAGGTACCATGTGTTTGCTTGTATGTTTGGAAGCAGGTCAAACCAACAGATTGGAAGAATTTTAATTTAATTAATTGGACAGCTGGTCCTAGAGGAGGTAAAGAGGTGATTAGATTGTGATCTTATCTGGACATTGGCATGGATTCAGGATTTTTTTTAATCCCTTTTTTTGTGAACTATTAGCTTTGATGTGCTCGAGTTGGAAGTGGGATCATAGTATCGTGTTAACATTTAGCTCAAAGGACATGGCAGGTGCTCTAGAATGGTTGTAAACTCATGGTACTGTTAACATGAAAGAAAAAAATAAATGATAATTAAAAATAAATGCAGCAAAGGAACATATTTGTTATATGCACTATTGATTAAGTGACTGGTATGAATAATGTGTGGCTTGTAAATCGTATCCCATTAAATGCTAATAGACCAAACTGACATGTTCAACAATCAATGTTCGCTGGTGTCTCAAAAAAGGAAGTTGAAATATTAGATGGGTTTTGTGGCCAGAGGGTTTTGTAGTTCCATGTCTTCAACAGTGCATTTTTCATTTATTATTCTTTTGAGTGAAGTGATATTATGCGTGGCTGGAATAGTTACAGTAGATGTACTGAGGAGTAAAAAAGAAGGAACCGGAGTCTGGTAGGTTTGTATAGTTTCAACAATGAACCCGATTCCCTTTGAAAAGACAATAGTCGTGTCCGATATCCTTTCTCCTTCTCGTGGTGTTTGTGTAGAAACAGGATAAGAGTAGTGTCTCCTTTCTTTTTGAGTCGCTCGATTTTTCACACAAAAAGTCCTGTCCTCAGGTGTAGGTGGTAAGCAAGTAATAATACAGGCAGTGAGAGTGTCAGAGAGTCAAATACCAATATTGATCCAACAAGCACCCCCATCACATCAACCATCCAACCATAAGTTTGTCCTCCGTGTGTTTATTTACTGATGATGGATGGTAAGTTTTTCTGCTTTTGCTTCCAGACCAATAACAAGTTTTTACAACAGACAAATCACTAATTGGCTCACACACACACACACACACACACACACACACACACACACACACACACACACACACACACACACACACACACAAAGAGAAATAAATCCTCCGGCACAGGGTGGATCCTACTTAACATTTCCCATTGTCGTCCTGAAACACATTCTCAATTTCAGTGGAAAACTGCACGTTTCCACCATGTAATGAAAAAACTACATTCTTATCCAGTGACAATCACGCACCCGGCCCATCCTTCTTGTTATTCCTGCAGAGGTATTGTTTTTATTAAAAGCAGGATGGTTGATTAGCGTTGCCCAGGGATACAGAGCTGCATTGTGGTCACTTGAAGCATTTTCCTCTACAGCTAATTAAATGAGAAATAGCACTGGGCAATCTCAAAGCAATTCGTGTTTTGAAGACAGGGTATAAATACAAGGAAGAAAAGGGTCACTGAAATACATACTGACACCCCCCACCCCCCTCTATTTCTTTTTTCTAGTTCAAATTCGTCCTCCACCACGTCACTGGCCAGTAACTCTCCAAAGATGGGCACAAGCGATTGGGCCGTTCCGCAGGCCTCAAGACTCAAGTACCGTCAGCAGTTCAACACGCTAGACAAGCTCATGAGTGGCTACTTATCAGGTAGGACATGCACACGCCGTCACACACCAGCCTAACATGAGCTTCTCATGGGTGTTCATGAGAGGACTCCTCATAGTTTTGCAGAGAAAACTGTAGGTCGCTTTCACATAACACACACGCACTTACACACTCATTTCTTCTGAACCCCGCTCACCAGCAGGTAGCAGGTGCTCAATATGCAGAAATATTTTCACATTATTTTTGTGTGCAGATTCACTCTGATGCACTAATGCGAGTTTTACTTCACAGGACCTCAAGTTAGAAATGCGCTGATAGCGTCCAACCTTACCCAAACTCAGTTAGCAACTATCTGGTGAGTATAAGGTGTGTTTTACACCATTTGAAATAATAATAGCTAAGAGCTCATTTCCAGTCTTTTCAGGACTGTATATGTCAAGAATCATTGTCAAATTATATTTGATTTATGTTTTACAGTCCCTTTTTTCCCCCCAGCAAATCTGGTTGTATAACAAAAGTAAAATCCCCAAAACTGACTGTGTGACTTTGTCACGCTTCATTTTGACTTTACTTTAAAAAGCAGATTAAAGAGTCAATTTGTGCATCCTTTCACTCATAGTTTTTTTTATAAGCTCAGGGCTTTGCACTTCACATTCAGCTGTTTTCTTGCTAAACAAAAGTCCTATAAACCATCTGTGTCTTAAATGTAACATCAGCAAATGGACATATTTAGCAACTAGCTTCTAAGCATACTGGAGCATTTAGCAGCTAATGAACCATATGCTGTCCCCTCAGAAGTGTGTGGAAACCAAAATAGAGCACAAGGGAGACAGAATCATGGAGCTGGGTGGACAAAACTTGACTGCAAATTAAAGTTAATGTTTCTCCATGGCTGTCTTGTATGCAAATAGGCAACTTTTTGCAACACTATTCAGTGTTGCCCCTTAAGAAAATTGTGCTGCTTTGAAATCATGATACTTTGCCATAAAAGCTATAGACCTTATCTTTATTGCTTTACAATGGGACTTACTACATATTGCAAACGTAGGACTTTGGCAGATGTGGATAAAGATGGTCGTCTCCAGGGGGATGAATTCATCCTGGCCATGCATCTGGTGGACATGGCTAAAACTGGCCGACCTCTACCCCTTACGCTGCCTCATGACCTTGTACCTCCTTCTCTCAGGTAGCCCATACCCACAGAAATGGATGCACACTGTATTTGAGTAGAGTCTTTATTGTAACCACAATTGTTTTATTCTTATTTCAGGGGAGGAATGAAGTCCAATGAGCTTGTTAATGGAACTGTGCCCTACATAACTCCCTGCTTAATCGACACAGCAGAGGTAGAACCTGCACAAAAGATCAAGAGTAATGGTATGGCACCGCTTGCACACTGTTATGTTTTATTGTAAAACCTTTGGTCTTCTTCTGTATCATCCTGCTCTCGTCGTCCTCTTTTAGTGTCCTTTGAGGATAAGCTGAAGGAGAATTTTGCACGGGGCAACGCTGAGCTGGAGAAACGGAGACTGGCCTTGGAGGAACAGCAGAGAAAGGAAAGGGAAAGGAGAGAGAGGGAGGAGAGAGAAGCTCAGGAGAGAAAAGAACGAGAGGCCAGGGAACTGGAAAACCGGAGGAGGCTGGAAGAGGAGAGGAGGCTGGAGAGGAAGAGAGAGCTGGAGAGACAGAGGGAGGAGGAGAGGCTGAGAGAGCTGGAGAGGAAGGAGGTGAGTGGTGAAGTAGTCTCACCTGTGGTACGCTGAATGTATGGGTTGTCATACTGTATATGGTGATGCCATTCCTTTTTTATTGCAGGCAGCAAAGCAAGAAATGGAGCGCCAACGGCGGGAGGAGTGGGAGCGGGAGAAGAAAGAGGAGTTGACCCGGAGGAAAGGAGGGGAACAGGAAGAGATCTCCCACCTCAAAGCCAAAAAGAAGAGTCTAGAGTTGGAGCTGGAGGCTGTGGTGAGACTGCATACATTACCTTTCTTTTCCAGAGTTGATGAAACTATGGCACACATCAATGTCAGCTGTTCCATCCAACAGGGCAACAAGCACAAGCAGATCTCAGACCGGCTTCGTGACGCACAGAGCAAGCGGTGGATCCTGAAGGCAGAGGTGGACCTTGTCAATCAGAAGAGGGATGCACGAATCTCAGAGATCAATGCTCTGCAGCTTCAGTTTGAGGTTAAATGTTTGGTTCCATCCCAGAGGACGTTCATCTAAATTAGTCTCAGACATTGTTTTGTTCCTGTTTTAAAAATGTTCTGCTTACCGTAGGACTGGCAGAAAAAGCTCTCACAGCTGATTCCAGAACAACAGAAGCTGACGGAGAAGCTTCAAACCATCAGCCAAAGCAAACATTCCTGTGGGTGACAAAAACCTGATGAACACACAGTGATAATATCAGTCCTGGAATTCCCTGTCTTATTTCTGAGTTTTGACCTTTTTTCTTATAGCGGTGGCTTTGACCTCTTTAAAGGAGAGTGTGACGGAGAAAGGTGTAAATTGCCGGAGACTGAAGGGTCAGCTTGACACTCTGGAGAGAGAGACTACAGACAAACTGGCCCAGATGGAGCAGTACAACAGGGAGCTGAAGGTCAGTGGCCACACACCAGGTAAAGGATGTAGGAAAGAGTTGACAAGCTGGGTCAGGAAGCTACGGGGTGGAACAGAACACAGAATGTAGTCGGATGTCGTGTCTGTGATGTCAAACAGGGATGTTTCTCGTACTCTACGTATTGTCGATCAGTTGAACCACTCCGATACGATTTTTGTGGAAGATAGAAGTTCAAGATTTGGAATATTGTGATGCATAAGTGCAAGTGTTAGCCAAGCAACTGTGTAATTTGCTTAAGTCTTCTTTAGAGGTGAATAGCCATGAATTTCATTGTGTGTTTGAAATTAAATATTTTCCATGCCGAGCTAAAATATTAAGAAGCAGACTGGTGAAAAAACTGTTTTAGTCATGTGTTGAGTTCATCACGTGAAGCAGAAATAATTGATTTTTGTTATGCTATCTGTCTGTTTGTCATCATTTACCTGCAAATAATTGTCAAAAATGTTAGAGCTGGAATTCATGTTTAAGGTCAGGTATCACTATTTGATGATGGCACCAATATTCTGAACCTGAAGTAATTTAATGTTATATTTTATTCTTTTCTAAAACATTTATATTGGAGTGAATCAAAAACAAGGAGTTTCTTTGAAGTTGAAGCTGCAGAATTTTACTTAACTGCTTACTGGAGAGGAAAACATAATTTCCCCATTGTGTGGACTATTAAAGGTGGATTATTATTATTATTATTATTATTACAACTTCAAGTTTTACTGCTGTTTTTTTCTGATTTGTTCAATAGTTTTCTTTTCTTAACTGCTTTTTAAATGGTGTAACACCTTTTTTCCTGTCCTCCTTCTCTTTTCCCTCTGCTTACCTGGACAACTGTCTTAATATCTGGCATTATTCAATCTCTCATTGTTCTTTCCCTGTTATTGACCCATTTCTTCCACTTATTCTTCATCCAACTCATTTCTCTTTTGTGTGTCTCTTTACCTTGATCTCGCTTTTTTATATTTAACCTTCTGTCCATCCTATCCTCTACCCTCCCTCCGTGTCCCACCTTCCATCATCACACTGTGTGTTTCTGTCATAGCTGGGTGACATGGATGACTGCATCCTGCGGGGCCTTCTATCTCTACTAGCCTGCCTCAGTCAGCTCTTCCTCCTCATCAAGGTTATCTTTCCCCCTCTCTGTCTCTCTCCACCTCTCAAGCTTCATCACCATTCTATTATACCTTCTATTCGTCTCTGCTTTTTGTTATCCATTCAACCACAAATTTCTTCTCCTTTCATCCTGTGATTATTTTCTACGTATTGTTGCTCTTTAGTCTTTAGCATTTGCTTTGGTGCCATATTTTTCTTTCACTATTTTGTCTCCATTGGGTTTGCATCAACATATGTTTTCTGTGGAAATAGGATGTACCCTTAGGGTAATACACAAACACACACACACACACACACACACAAACACAAACCCGCACACTGATAGTGGATGCTTAATGTACACAATATGTGATTGAGGAAAAAAATTGAATAGATATGTTGCACACATACACGGCATGTTTATATGAAAGGCCGGCTCTTTTTTTCCATCAGTTGTGAAACATAATAATGTAATAATAAGTTAATATTTGTACTTTTCATCAGCTACATTGTTCCGGTTTCCTGTGTGGTTGATCACTACATCCCTGCATTGTCAAAGTAGTAGATGATTGTGTGATTGTGCATCAGGAGCTGAGGGAGAAGCAGGTGAAGCAGCAGGCTATGTTGGACGACCTACACAAAGTCAAACAAGAGAAACTAAAGGAGCTGCAGAGACGCAGAGAGGAGGAGATGGAGAGAAGGAGGAGGGAGGAGGAAGAGGAGGCAGCCAGGTGAGTGCGAAGAATCACGTGACAGTGTTCATGACATTTAACTAATATAAAAAACAAAAGTTGCATTTATTTTCCACAGGCAAGCAAAAGAAAAGTTAGAGCAAGAGAGACAAGCGCAAGAAAAGAAGGAGAGGGAAGAAGAGGAGGCACGCCAAAGGAGGCTCCTGGAAGAGCAACGGGCGAGACAAAGGGAGGAGGAGGAAAGGGAGGCACAGGCTCGCCTCCGGGCGGCGCAGGCACGAGCGCAGGAAGAGGAGAGAAGAAGGAGAGAAGAGGAGGAGGAGAAGAGGAAGAGGGAAGAGGAAGAAAGGAAACAACAAGAGGAAATAGAGAGGAGGAGGAAAGCAGAGGAGGAACGTCTGGGTCAGCAGCCAGTGCTGAAGGCCCCCCTGCCCCCCAGGGTGACCATGTACAGAGCTCTGTACTCGTTTGCTGCCCGAAACAAAGACGAGCTGAGTGTGGAGGCAGACGGTCTTATAGAGGTATGAGACAATCACACTGTTACCATATGAACCCTCACTGTACAGGTAGTCCTCAAGGTATGAACATCCGACATACGAACATTTGTATATGCAAATAACCAATGGAAATTTAATAAATAACGACTCACGAACAATTCCGCTTATGAACATCCTGTCAGACCCAATTGTGTTCGTGGGTTGAGGACTACCTGTAGGTCCACATGTGGTCACTGTTTGCAATAATCTGGTGAAAAATATTTAACGTATATCGTACACTGTACATGTGAGTTACTTCTGTTAGGTACACTGTGTGATATTAGTTTTCACACACAACGTCACACTCATACACACAAGTAGAAGAATTCAATATAATATACAGTATACTGTCTATACTGGTGTCTCACATAATGGTTAAACATTTACTGTCTTTTAAAGAAATATCCTCTGGTGTTCTGTAAGTGTGTATATTCACTCAGTGGCTGCACTGAAGAACACTTTACTTCATCTACTATTTTATGCTTCTGTGCTGCTACATGTGGATGCCAAGATTGTAATTTCAGTCATAAAAAATAGAAAATTACACATCAGTCAATAAAATATCAAGAATTTATCATAGTAATAATTTTTATATACTTTATATAGCGATCTTAAGTAGATTAATTGAGCATAACCTTTGCTGTTGTAATGTTTATCACTCATTATAATACAGTAAGCCGTGGTGCTATTTATAAGTGACTTTGGACTTGTTTTTCTGTGAAAAACTTTTCTACGACACTAGACTTTTCTACGACACTAACAGCCTGTTGTGCGTTGTTGTGGTTACAAAACCATATGAAGATCTGGAAAGCAGGTCTGGAAAAAGAGAGGGTACAACACAAGCAATCCATCCTTTTTTCTTGTAAACCGCTTATCCACTCTGTAGATATCGGGCATGCTGGTCCCTATCCCAGCTGGCTATGGGCAAAAGGCGGGGTACACCCCAGATGAGACACCAGTTCATTGACAAGTCAACACTCACATGTACAGACAATCAGTTGTAACCAATCCACCTAACCTGCGTGTTTTTGGAGGAGGGAAGAAGCAGGAAACCCCAGAAAGAACCCACGCAGACACGGGGAGAACATACAAAGTCACAGAAAGGAATTGAACCCAGAAATGCTTTGCTGTGAGGCAACAGTCACAACCACTGCATCACCATCCTGCTCATCATGCTATACATAAATAATCCTAAATGAATGGCTCTGATGCTTCATCATTTCCAGGGTGGACCGTGTCATGTGCTGTTCAGAAGTTGCAGTCAGACTCACTGGAGATGATGGTCAAAAAACCCAATTTCATTCTGAAATTGTAGTCTCCAGCCAAATTAATTCAATTGTCAATAATTAATTCATTATATTAACACTTCAAACAGAATTGTCAATTTCCAGCTGTATATAAGGAGTTCAGTGGTTAGAATCATTTCATTTGATAGCTGTTAATGTGTTTCCTACTGAGACCAGAAGAACCCAGAGAGCTGTGAGTAGAATGTCTGTTAATGCTCTAAAAAATGATGGAAACATACTATCGGTCTGCAAAACCCACAGCAAAAATATAGCATGGTAGTTAGTATGCTTTGAATATTTTAAGCCTTATTATACATAATATGTAATCATTTGTGATGATCACAATATACACAGCCATGACCACAACACATACTTTTGGTCCAAAAGAATGATTAGGAACATCTTAACTTTCTGATTGTGACATATTGGGCCACGTTTCCATGATGCAGGTTGATGAGCAGACCGTCGGCGAGCCTGGCTGGCTGTGCGGCAGTTTCCGTGGAAACAGGGGCTGGTTCCCCCAGAGCTATGCAGAGAAATGTCCCACACCTTGTACTGCCGATGCTGCCCCTTCTTCACCAGGGAAATTATCCTCTGTGCCAGTAGTTCATAAAAGGTAGCATACAGAAATATTACTGCAATAATATTATTGTCAGCTAGTTTTTATGCTAATGGTCACATCTCTCCAAACCAGAGTCCCAGATGGGGAGGCAGTGAGTGACAGCAGTGTTCTTGTCCAATCAGAAACTTCACAGGTAAGAGGGAAACTTCCATTTACTTCAGTGCTTCTCAATTACTTTCTGTTGCCCCCCCCCAACAAGAAGAAAACAATTTGTGTCCCATAAATCTCTGCCACAACTATAAATGATATTCATTCATTCATGTATTCATTCATTCATTCATCTTCCGAACCACTTTATCAACCTTAGCGGGTCTTGGGGAGCTGGAGCC